>NC_090915.1:668800-728800 GCF_040956055.1 Brachionichthys hirsutus | reverse complement strand
GTGTGCGTGATGTCAAGGTCGAGCTTTCTTTTTCTGACTGCACATTTCCTATTTGACCAAGTTAAGACTTCAGTTAAAGGAGAAAGTCTTCAGTAAGTCAAGGGTCAAGTCGGTCCCGTCTCAAGTCCAGGTCTGAAGACTCGAGTCCACAGCTGGGAGACACATATCCAAAGTAGAAAGCACTCGTAGGACGCGTCCCTCCGCCAGCGGCGCCGCCGATGAAACTGCAGCAGCCAGGAAATCATTTCCAGACCGGACCACAAGAAGAGCTTCTAATAAACGTTCATCAACGAGGCAATAAAGCAACGGATTCACAGGAAACTGTTGTAAAGTTTCCAAATACAAAGCCATCGAATTTAAAACCAAAAGACATTTTAGCTTTAGATCATTTACATCTGTGGCTTGTTTGTTTGTTTTTTATGAAAAATGCATAAAAGCGACAACATCTGCCCTTTAATATTAACCAAATATCAACCAGAACTAGAAATGAAGGATGAACTATTTCATCCCTTTCTTTTCACGCCCCTCTACAAATTGTTCTCTGAGTAACTTTGTGATTTCTCTTGAAGTGGAGCAACAAAATGTGAGCCATTGCCCGACTCCATTATTGAGCGGCTATAAAAAGCATCCGAACAAATTCCCCTTTTCATGAACACATGACGCACATCCGTGACCACATCCTAGCAGAGCGCGGCTCGCTAGCGGCTCATCGAGGCTCTCCTCGGACGTTCTTGTACTTTAAGCTACATGCTTATGTTAACATATTAGCATGCTAATATGCTAATATGCTAACAACTTCAGCACAAATCGTCTTCTGGAGGCCATGAAAGTTTATGCAAATTATAGCATACATGTAAAAATACGAAGCAATGCAAGCGCACCGTGACGTCAAAACATGGCCGCCTTACCCATGATGCTGTCTGTGCCGTTGGTGGGGGCTGTACAAGAAGCGTTGCTGTAGTGACCACCCCCACCACCCCCGCTGCCTCCCCCTCGGTGGAAGCTGGACATGGGAGGAAGGCCGGAGCTGATGTCTGCAGATGAATGCGAGGGGTAGCTCTGCAGAGAGGCGGGGTTAACGCGTTACTGTCACACACCTGCATCCGTTCCACAGGTGTTTGTTTGGCTTACCAGTCTGTCATGAGGGTGAATTCCACAGTAGGAGGAGCTCTGGGTGGGGCCGTGGGTGGAGTTCCCGCCCCCCAGCATGCTGGCGTGGTAACCCTGCTGGCTCATCCCGCTGCTACTGCTGTTCCAGGGGTCGCCACTGTGGTGCCCGTCTGAGACAGAGACAGAGACAGAGACAGAGACGCATGAGGCTGGCCCGAGATCAGTCCTGTCTCTGAGCAGGTTTCTCTCTGCCGGTCACGTGACCCCCCTCATGCTGTAGCCTGTGTAAATGGGACGCCTCGGCTTCACCTGCAGGTCTATCCTGGTCGGCACAGATTGTACTAAATGAGCCGACCTGGACTCAAAAACGTCCTTATTGACGTCAGACCGTGGACAGCATCAACATCTGCTTAATTATTTGGTCCCTTTTGTCAATTTGGCCAAAACAGCATCTTAAATGGTTCCTGACCGTCGCATACATTTTTTTATACTTAACTTCAACTTACATCTTACACTAAACACACACATCTGTATAGATGCTATGTCAGCTGGTAAATATCGTGTTCAGGCCTACAACACCAGGATACCTTGAATTTGAAAGCTCATTTTCATCTGTGGTCGCATAAAGAGCCGAGGAACGGAGCTCTGATGTGGGGATGTGCTGGGGGGGGGGGGGGGGGGTACCTGGCATGAAGAACGAGCTGGGGAATCCAGAGCTGGGGGGTTTGGAGGGGGGGTAGACCGGCGAGTCCCTGTTGTAGTCGGCTGTGTTGGCAGACGGCGCGTACACCTGCAACACAGAGACAGCTACGTTCAGCGGCTTGGGCTAAACACGGCGCCTCATCCAGCGCAGAGCTGCAGAGAAGCTGCTGCGTCAGGCGGACTCCTGCCCGACTGGTCACACGGACCCCCGCCGAGCCCCCACTGGTGCATTTCATTCACACGGCAATAAAAATACACTTTAATTACGTCTCAAGTACATGACTTCATGAGAAACTATTGACTTGAGATCATTTCTGTTATCAATGTAAACAAAGGCAATCAGGGTAAGTTTTCAAATAAGCAAACGGTTTTAAACTATGTTAAAATATGAAAGTAGCTCCCGTTGTGTAGTTAATGGCGTCCCATGTTTCCAATCTCTTAAAAATGGTATACAGATGCACACACACACACACACGTTAAAGTACACACACACGTTAACATACACACACACACCCACACGTTAAAATACACACAGACCCACACGTTAAAATACACACACACCCACACGTTAAAATACACCCACACGTTAAAATACACACACACCCACACGATAAAATACACCCACACGTTAAAATACACACACACGTTAAAATACACACAGGCCCACACGTTAAAATACACACACACCCACACGATAAAATACACACACCCACACGTTAAAATACACACACGTTAAAATACACACAGACCCACACGTTAAAATACACACACGTTAAAATACACACAGACCCACACGTTAAAATACACACACACGTTAAAATACACACACGTTAAAATACACACAGACCCACACGTTAAAATACACACACACGTTAAAATACACACACGTTAACATACACACACACACCCACACGTTAAAATACACCCACACGTTAAAATACACACACGTTAACATACACACACACACCCACACGTTAAAATACACACACACACCCACACGTTAAAATACACACACACGTTAAAATACACACACACACCCACACGTTAAAATACACACACACGTTAAAGTACACACACGTTAACATACACACACACACCCACACGTTAAAATACACACACACGTTAAAGTACACACACGTTAACATACACACACACACCCACACGTTAAAATACACACACACGTTAAAATACACACACCCCCACACGTTAAAATACACACACACGTTAAAATACACACATACGTTAAAATACACACAAACCCACACGTTAAAATACACACACACCCACACGATAAAATACACACACACGTTAAAATACACACAGACCCACACGTTAAAATACACACACGTTAAAATACACACACACGTTAACACGTTAAAATACACACAGACCCACACGTTAAAATACACACACACGTTAAAATACACACAGACCCACACGTTAAAATACACACACACGTTAAAATACACACATACGTTAAAATACACACAGACCCACATGTTAAAATACACACACACGTTAAAATACACACATTCGTTAAAATACACACAGACCCACATGTTAAAATACACACACACGTTAAAATACACACACACCCACACGTTAAAATACACACACTCACACGTTAAAATACATACACACGTTAAAATACACACACACACCCACACGTTAAAATACACCCACACGTTAAAATACACACACACACCCACAACACGTTAAAATACACACACACGTTAAAATACACACACCCCCACACGTTAAAATACACACACACGTTAAAATACACACATACGTTAAAATACACACAGACCCACACGTTAAAATACACACACACCCACACGATAAAATACACACACACGTTAAAATACACACAGACCCACACGTTAAAATACACACACACGTTAAAATACACACACATGTTAAAATACACACAGACCCACACGTTAAAATACACACACACGTTAAAATACACACATACGTTAAAATACACACAGACCCACATGTTAAAATACACACACACGTTAAAATACACACATAAGTTAAAATACACACATAAGTTAAAATACACACATACGTTAAAATACACACACACACACACGTTAAAATACACACACACATTAAAACACACACACACTTGCAATTCATGAATGAATGAATGAATGAATGAATGAACACTTGCATTTCTGAATTTTCATATTTATCCAATGAATTCTTTTTTAATGCATAAAAATAAATATAGAATGAGAGAAATGATTTGACTGCTGAAGGTAAAAAAAAAAAGGTTCCAGGCATGTTCTCCCCATGTCCATGTGGGTTCTCTCCGGGTTCTCCGGTTTCCTCCCATCTCCAAAAACATGCATTGAATGGTCACTCAAAATTGTCAGTGAATGTGAGCGTGTGTGTTTGTTTGTCTTTCGTGCAGACCCGCGATGACCTCATCGTCTCATCTCGTCTCATCCGGGGTGTCGGCTGGGATAGGCTCCAGCAGAAACATGAAACTTGGTTCTTGGTGAACCGGACGGTCATGGATTCAAATCCCAGCCCAGACGAGTGCGGACTAGTGACTGGAGAGGGCCCGGTCTACATCCTGGGGGATCATGGCCGCACCCCTCTCCACATGCATATATGCATGCCTGACTGATTTCCAGAGGGGGCCTAGTAGGGCGAACAACTTCATTTCATTGTTGTGTACAAACATATATGTGACAAATCAAATGTGCAGTAAAAACGTGTTTTCTGCGCTACTTGGTGAAGGCCTGCTCGCCGAGGCTGCAGCTCGGCAGTCGTGCGGCACACATGCCATAATTTTGGGACTGCAGCAGAACTAGCGGCTCGTCGTCGCTCAAGACGGGTGACGCTGCTTCTCAGGGACACGGCGGCTGCATGAGAAGTGTGTGTGTGCGTGTGTGTGTGTGTGGGCGTGTGTGTGTGTGTGTGTGTGTGGGTGTGGGCGTGGGTGTGTGTGTGTGTGTGTGGGTGTGCGTGTGTGTGTGTGCGTGTGTGTGCGTGTGTGTGTGTGCGTGTGTGGGGGTGTGCGTGTGTGCGTGCGTGTGCGTGTGCGTGTGTGGGCGTGTGTGTGTGTGTGTGGCGTGCGTGTGCGTGTGTGGGCGTGTGTGTGTGTGTGTGGGCGTGCGTGTGCGTGTGCGTGTGTGGGCGTGTGTGGGCGTGTGTGCGTGCGTGTGCGTGTGCGTGTGTGGGCGTGTGTGTGTGTGTGTGGGCGTGTGTGTGTGTGTGGGCGTGTGTGGGCGTGTGTGTGTGTGTGTGCGTGTGTGTGGGCGTGGGTGTGTGTGTGTGGGCGTGTGTGTGTGTCTGCGTGTGCGTGTGTGTGGGCGTGGGTGTGTGTGTGTGGGTGTGCGTGTGTGTGTGGGCGTGGGTGTGCGTGTGTGTGTGTGCGTGTGTGTGTGTGTGCGTGTGTGTGGGTGCGCGTGTGCGTGTGGGTGTGCGTGTGTGTGCGTGTGTGGGGGTGTGCGTGTGTGTGTGGGTGTGTGGGCGTGGGTGTGGGTGTGTGTGTGTGTGTGTGCGTGTGTGTGTGTGCGTGTGTGGGTGTGGGTGTGTGTGTGTGGGTGTGCGTGTGTGCGTGTGTGGGTGTGCGTGTGTGGGTGTGCGTGTGTGTGGGTGTGCGTGTGCGTGCATAGCGTGCAAACACTCAGCCATGACGCTAGCTCACGCCGCATGACGCAAACCCGGGAACAGCTGTTGAAGGTGCTCCTTTCTCTCCGCCTCCCCACCCGATCCACATGTGAATGGGAGCCGCACACACACACACACACACGCTGCTACACCGAGCCCACCTCGAGCTCCAGAACAGACACCTCAGAGTATTTGCATACGGATGGAACACAGATGTGATAAAACGCAGACAGAAGAAACAAAAGGCCCAGATGTGTAAAAAAAAAAAGAAGAGGCATGATCTTCACTTCCCACACTACCTGAGAGAAATGATTCAAAACAGGAAACAGCCTCAAAGAGTTTTATTTTCTCAAATAAAACTCTTCTGACTGAGTCGGTAAAAGCTGGATGGAGCTTTCGTCTTTAAAGGAAGCGTAATGCAGATCAGCCAGTCGGACACGCTGAGTCGTAGGAATAAGACAACGAGACGCCATAGCTCAGGCTCAGATGACATTTAGCTTGTGCTGCTCCAGGCTCCAAAAATATATTGGAGAGGCTCAACAACAAGATGTTTGTGGGGGGGGGGGCACATCTTATAAAGCGCTCACTTTATTTCGATTGTCTTTCCTTATCGTGAAAAATAAAGCAGGAAATCTTTACTGCAACTTTGGACAGCATTCTGCACCTTCAACGTCACACGGTGACGTCAGTACAATCTGGGAGAAACGAAACGATGAGAGGATTTAGAAAACACCATGATTCACAGGGATGCGCTGCAAAGTCCAATGCAAGCGGCCGAGCATTAAGAGTGGACGAAAGGAAAGGGAAACCTCATTTCTACAAACCGTACGACACCGTTGAGACACAGAGCAGCGTCCATGAGACGTGTGAGTATCGTAGGTCAAACAAGGCACAAACCTTTATCATCGGAATGCTGTTGAGTCCATAGAGGTGAAGTCTCATCACGTAGTCTCAGAAAATGATGGAGAGAATTGAGTGAATTCGCTAGCATTAGCATGTATACATAGCAGCTCTTCAGTCAGTGGTTTGCTCAGCAGCTTATGTTGTACGTCACTGGATGTTTCTATCTGCTCTCTCGCTCTCAACCCAGCCGGTCCAAACTGGCCATCCACTATCAGTCTTAGGTTCTGTCCAAGGTTTCTGCCTGTTAAAGGGAAGTTTTTCCTTGCCTCCGTCTCCAAAGTTCTTGCTCTTGTGGGTCAAGTTGGGTCTGTCTTTCCCTGCTCCTCCTCTAAAGTCCTTGAGATGACTTCCTGCTGTGATTCTGTAAAGGTTTCTGTTCTGTGGAACCAAACTTAGTGGTTCAAACTCTTTTATTTATGATTGCTATATCAGGCTCACGGTCTGCGCGGTCAGGTGTGAGCTCGTTGTACATCAAAGTACAAAAGCTTATTCGGTTATGACTAGTCTAATAGAGACTAAGAATGGAGAATCTCTCCTCAACTGCCTGTCAGACAGCGCAGTGGGCACACTGGCAGCAACACAGAACAGAAGAGACGGCAGAGAGAAGTGAGACACATTTCACTGATCACAAAGAAAGTGACGACCAAGGACGACTCGCCGAGGACAGAAAAGCCAGTTTGGCAAAGGAGGAAACACGTCCAACCCGTTCCTCTTCAGGGACATCCTCCCCATCCCACACGGGATGCGTCACATTGATGACTTTAATCCCTTCATATTGTCATTTCAAAGGAAGACTTTTAAATCAGACATCCAATAAATGAAAGGTTTCACTGTAAGAATGTTCTTTTTCATTTAGTAATAACTACTATTAACTTACAAAACTGTCTCGTCCTGTTATGTCCTGTCCTGTCCTGCCCTGTCCTGTCCTGTCCTGTCCTGTCCTGTTATGTCCTGTCCTGTCCTGTCCTGTCCTGTCCTGTCCTGTTATGTCCTGTCTTGTCCTGTCCTGTCCTGTCCTGTCCTGTTATGTCCTGTCCTGTCCTGTCCTGTCCTGTCTTGTCCTGTCCTGTCCTGTCCTGTCCTGTTATGTCCTGTCCTGTCCTGTCCTGTCCTGTCCTGTCCTGTTATGTCCTGTCCTGTCTTGTCCTGTCCTGTCCTGTTATGTCCTGTCCTGTCTTGTCCTGTCCTGTTATGTCCTGTCCTGTCCTGTCCTGTCCTGTTCTGTCCTGTGTCCACTCCCTGAAAAGGCTAATCAGGCAAAGACACAGACAGAGTGATAAATGGCAAAACAATCATTGGATTTGAGGAGCAGGGAATTTTGGGAAGTGTGGGAACAAAAGACTAAGGTCAGGAAATGACACACGCACATCCACCCACTCAAACACACACCACACACACACACACACACACACACACACACAGGAAGACAAATGGAAATACACACATCTAAGTTGCTAAGAGAAGCTAATCAGCTGGAAAAAGTTGGAGCTTCCCACCTTGAACACGTTTCAAGGATATTTGACACACACACACACACACACTTTCACACACACACACACACACACACACACACACTTTCACACACACACACACACACACACTCACACACTCTCACACACACACACACACACACACTCACACACACAGATGTCTGCAGAAGTCATTAGCGCTAAACTAAAATCCCCTTAAACATCCTCCTCCTCCTCTCTGAGACGAGTTGAAGAGTTTGTGTTTTGATGACAGAACCACATTTTTTTACCCTAAGCCTGTGCTAGAAAACACCCCCCCCCCCCACACACACACACCTACAAACACACCTACAAACACCTACAAACACCCCCACACACACACACACACCTACAAACACCTACAAACACACGCACACACACACACACACACACACACACACACACACACCACACCTACAAACACACCCACACACACACACACACACACACACACACACCTACAAACACACCCACACACACACACACACACACACCTACAAACACACCTACAAACACCTACAAACACCCCCACACACACACCTACACACACCTACAAACACAGCTACAAACACCTACAAACACCCCCACACACACACACACACCTACAAACACCTACAAACACACCCACACACACACACACACACACACACCTACAAACACAGCTACAAACACCTACAAACACCCCCACACACACACACACACACCTACAAACACCTACAAACACACGCACACACACACACACACACACACCTACAAACACCCCCCCCCCCACACACACAGACACCTACACACACACACCTAGAAACACCTACAAACACACACACCTACAAACACCCCCCCCCCCCCACACACACACACACACATGCTTGTGTTGCTGAAAATGTTTAGATTTGTGTCTCATATCAACATATTTCCCAATGAATGAGTTCTTAAGGCAGTGTGTGTGTGTGTGTGTGTGTGTGTGTACGATAGTGCCTTGCAGACAGGAACAGGTGCAGAGTGTGTTTAAGTCTGTGGAATGTAGAGACGCAATAACAAACTCACTTCCTGAGTCTGTAACAAACACACACACACACACACAGCAGTATTCCCACAGCTATCGAACGCAGCTCAAACCAATCAGAGACATGCGTTACCCTGACGCCCCCCCCCCCCCCCCCCCCCCTCAGTATAAACTGTTATATTACAAAACAGTATTTGACATGGAAAGTATCAAGTTCGCTGTGCTCAATTATTGTGTGTTCTTCAATAAGGTCATTAAGGAAACGGACCTGTTTCCATCTGCTCCTGCTTGCCCCCCCCCCCCCCCCCCATCTGATCACATTTTTTTCAACGAAGCACAGCTTTCCTTAATTTCTCTCAGGAGAGAGTAGCGGTGATGCAAGTATTTGCTCACTCATCGAATGCAGTTTCGTTGTCGTGCGGTACTTCAATGACAATAAAGTGGATTCCATTCCAGTAAAAAGGAATCCATTTCCACCTGTGCACACCAGTGCAGCCAGCTCTGTACCATAGCAGAAGTCACACCGGTATGATTACGATTAAACAGGAAACAGAAACAAATCAGTCAAGCAGTTATGATTCTATTACACTAGCAGTCTGAGAGATACGGGCAGAGCAAATGAACTGCATGAGATGCTAATGGGAACCGCTTGGAGCTGCTGCTGCAGCATAATGGCAGATACTGCTAATAGAAACCAGTGGCGGCCGCTGTGCGGAGCAATCGCAGCAGCAGAGGCCTTGATGGAATCCAGTCAAAGCGGTTTCGTAACCTCCTGTGATGTTTGACGGATTGAGCGGACCTTCACAGAACACGAAACATCACAGGTTTCATCAAAGCCTCGCTCTGCGCCGCCTCCGGCAACACGGCGAGAAAATAAAGAGGCATTCCACTGAAAACCGATTCCTCATGGCGCTCAGCAAACTGTCCACGAAATGCTCCCGGAGCAACCAGCTGCATGTGTGAGCCGAAGGTACACAACAGACAAGCGATGGCCCCCAATGGAGGCGCAGGAGCAGGGGGAGGCCTCCCTATTCCCAACGGCCAGGGAGCAGCAACATAAGATGATCAATAGTGCAAAGAGGTTAATCGTTTAGTAGTTTAGTCTCAAAATGCCAAAATGCTACATAAAATTAAATAAAAGAGGTAAAATGTCCTTTACAAAAAACAAAAAAACAAAAAGGACCTAGATGAATAAATACATTTCAAAAAAGTTGTTTCACAACTAATAAGGATCAAATAACAAACACTTGAAAGAAATAAACTTCAACTTGTCAGCAAAGGAAATATAGTGCCGGACCCTGAAGGAGACTGGGAAGAGAATGGAAAGCAATAAATGGACCAAAGCGAAATGTCAAAAGTTGGACGTAGATAAAACGACGGAACAAGGAAACAAACAAGAGAAAAATGGAATAAAGAGAAGAGCAAAGGACGGAAGAAAAAGAACAAGGGAGGCTTTGGGCCTCTGTTTAGTGTTTGATGCTTCTTCTCTGATTATTGTCTCCAAATGTGGGGAGCATCTGCTCAACCTCCCTCCCTCTCCTCCTTCAGCTGCCCTGCTGACAGGACCCTCTCCTCCTTCAGCTGCCCTGCTGACAGGAAGACGCAGCGAGGGACGAGGAAAAGGAGGTCAAAACAGCGTCCAACAGCGTTGCGCTAGCAGCTTAGCTCGTCTGTGATGTAAGCCGAATGCTAACAGGGCTAATATTAACGCAGCTTACAAGCTAATGGAAAAGTCATTTGTTTTGCTGCCGCCGACCCTGCGCTGCCTCTGATTGGCTGGCTGTGAAGCTGTAGTTTCTCACTGAAAGAAATTCATCTTTGTGAGAATCTTTACTGTCATCCCTTACAATCGTTAGCATGCTAAGCTAAGCATAGGTAGCGTGTGGCGGTTCTCCAAGCGCCGTCTTGTCATGCGTTGGAATAACCAGTTACATTTAAGGGGAACCTTCTGTGTGTGTCTTTCATTGACTGCTTGGTTGTTGTTTTTTCAGTTTCCCTTGTCGCTTTACCAAAACTATTGGGACGTTTTCAATCACTCAGGAAGCAATGGTGGAACGCTATCAAAGTCCAGAACAGCCAATCAGCAGTGAGGCTGTACTTGACACAGAAAGGTTTGAAGTGAAGAAACTCTAGCGAGCACGTGTATTTAAATCCATGAGAGAAGCCTGCAGAACAATTAATAACTGATGTACAAACATGATCTAACTTTGTTTTACTTACTTTATTTCATTTAAAATGTCGATTTAATTTCTTTAATTTAATGTGTTTAATTTCTCATTTAACTTTATCAGACATGCTGCTGAGCCTGAGAGCTCCGTGCACTTTGCTACAATTTTCAAACACGGATTTGTTGATTTATGTCTATGATTTAAAAAAAATCTCTTTAAAAATGTTGACGCCAATATGTTCACTTTAACTGTAAATGAATACCAAATATCGGTTATCGGCCTCCTTGACTACTAACAATTGGTATCGGCCATTACAAAAACAAAAACATTTCGGCCGATCGCTACTTTTTAATGAACCTTAGATCTGCCCTTTTCTTGAATTCTACGTTTCTCCTTATCAGGAAGACAAATCAATGCCAAATGGCAATATATGCATTGTCATGCCAACCAAGGCCAGCCCACTGCTCCATTCAGCCCCAGAGGCACCGAGCATCCGGGGGCGGGATTCCATGCAGCCCCATTGAAGTGACTGGACACTCGGCTTCAAAGGGAACGTGAGCCGAGTCAGTCGACTTGTGATAAGAAGCTGATCCTAAATGAACTTGTCTTCCAGATGAACGTGTTCTAATGCATTGCTAGTTATCGACGAGACCGTTGCGATCAATGTCCGCCATATTCAAACCGCTAAGCTAGCAGCGGGCAAGGCAGCTGGGCGGCTCACGTTACGCCAGTGGTTTCATGCAGCATCCGCCAGGCTAACGTCTGCTAGCCGCGACCCGGGCGTTTGGGACGCAACGATGGCAGAACTCTCAGCACACATCCTGGAAGAACTAATTGATTGCATCGGTTTTGTTCTGACTCTCTTCTGATTGGCTCAGTCGCTAATGTGACTGTGAGGATGAGTCGCCATGACCTGCAGACAGGAAGCAAAGCAAGAATTCACAGCTTTCAATTCTCAATGATGTTCCTGACTTGTTTGTTTTGTTTTCTGCCTCCTGCTATCCATCTCTCTCTCTCTCTCTCTCTCTCTTTCACACACACACACACACAGCAGTGTACCACGCTTTATCCAAAGCAGATGTGCTGGAATGTGAAAACTCAAAGGAGCAGTCACGGAAACCTCTTGAAACACACGCACACGCACACGCACACGCACACACACACGCACACGCACACACGCACAGAGTCGGCTGCACCTGTGCCTGTCCCATTTCTCTCTCTCCCTGTTTCCCTCTCTCCCTCCTCCTGTCTGTCCTCTCTCATTTCTCGCAGGCTGATTTGGCTTTCATCTCGTCTTTATTCACACCGGCAGGTAGAAACATGAAAGGAGCAGCACAGAAACCCGTCCATGTCCGACGTCCTCTAGTTTATACGCTCACCGGTGCTCTGTAACAGTATGCCATAAAAAGGCCTCGCAGAACATCCACCTACTGTATCCATCCGCTCCTGTGGAACCCCCCCCCCCCCCCCCCGCACCTGTAGTCGCGCTTGATTCATCTCCATTTACTGCTCACGCCGCTGTGCGCTGAGCCCGTCCGGAGGCACATGTGGGAAAGCGAATCAAATGCGCTGTAGATGGATCAAAGATATTTTGGGCCTTTCTGTTTTTTAGATGTATTTTTATAGCGGAGATCTGAGCCGCGGCCTCGGAATCCTCTGAAGGTTAATTATGTCCCTAATTCAAAACACATGGAGGAAAAAGCTCTGTGTGTGTGTGTGCACGTGTGGGTCTCTGTGTGTGTGTGTGTGTGTGTGTGTGTGTGTGTGTTTGAAAGCGGAAGGAAATCCCACCCACCACCTCCGAGCCGAGCCCTTTATTCTACCAACCTGCAATTGCACTAATGTGAACCAGATGCACACACGCACACACACACACACACACACACACACACACACACACACACACACACACAAGAGCGGCGTTGAGCATTGCTGCCTAATTGACTCCATACGATGCAGCGCAGGCAGAAAGATTAAGATTAAGATGATAAAGGGAGTCATATTTTAAAAAATGGGAAATTAAAAGACAAAAATATAAAGAGAAATGGTCGAAAGAAAAATTTGATATGAGATAGAAGGGGGGAATAAAATGTGTTGAGGAGAGAGACGTCAAAGAATTTTAAAGCCGATTCATGGACTGAGCCGATAGTAGATATAGAGACATACTATGGGGAAGATGATCCCATAGTATGTCTGTCATAAAGAAATATTACAGAAAAGTCCAACTGTCAAAAAGCAGCTTTACTTTGCAAAATTAGCACATGTGGAGGTTTGGTGTAACTATAAATGTAGAGTTGAATTTATTACAGTCCTATTTGTGCTGGGTGGATAAAAGGAAGATGAAAGAATGAGATGAACGAGGGAACAGAGAGTAATGGTAAGAAAGGAAGGACGTTTGGATCTGAAGGATTCACCGTGACGGATGCAGAAATGAAAAAGAGATGAATGTTTTATTTCCTGGTTTTATCAATAAAAAGAAACACAACATTGAGTGACAAGGAACGGATAGAAGAGAGAGAGAGAAACACATCTGCAGGAATAGTTGTGTGTCACTGAAAACATGCCGAGCCTTCACACACTCACAGAGAGCTACATGGACCGAAACACATTCTTCAAGTCGCTTATAATTGAGTGCGTGCACGTGCACACACACACACACACACACACACACACACTCCCTGTGGAGCTCAGGCTTCCTGTGGCTTGATTAGAGCCCCCTATGTGAAGACAAGTGGACTCAGTGTGTGTGTGTGTGTGTGTGAGAGAGAGAGAATGTGAACGTGGTGCACCTGTGACTGAGGGGGGCGGGGGGGGGGGTCAAGTTACTTAGACAGAAACCACTGGGGGGGCAGCAGAGAGAGCGAGAGAGAGAGAGAGAGAGAGAGAGGTGTGACAGCAGAATGAGGAGCCTAAGTGGGAACAGGAAATAGATAAATTGTTCTGAGTGTGTGATTCAAGGAGGATGAAGGTAATTCAAGACTTCCTCATAACACACACACACACACACACACACACACACACACAAAGGCAAGATAAATTAATATAAAAAAGAAAGAAAGGCCAAACATCAACAGACTGAGACCGACGGAGGACTAACATGCAAGTGATGGGAAAGAACCCGGAAGGATTAAAAAGGAGAAGAAGAGGAAGCGATGAAGAAGAGCGCCGGTCCGGGAGCGTGTTCACGCTGCAGCCCCTAAATGAATTCAAGATGGACTCGGGTCCCGCCAGGAGCCACAGCATCAAAGAGCCGGGGAGCCAATGACGTCACAGCGCTTTAACGGACCACTAATGACACTGCGTGTGTGCGTGCGTGCGTGCGTGCGTGCGTGCGTGCGCGTGTCCATCCTGCTCAGACGTTTCCCAGTCAATCTCTTCCCCTCCAGTGAAGCAGGTGACAGCAGGCAGCGCCTCACCTGTGATGTCAGGTGAGGCGCTGCCCGTCAGCCAATCACAGCGCGCTCCGCTCTGGTTGGACATCGCTTTGTGTTCTGATGTCAGACTCCACCTTCGTGGCCGTGACACCAGACCCGGTGGAGCTGCTGTTGATGGCGATTCAAAGGTCGAAGAGTCACATGATTGATCCGACAACAGAACTGATCCAAGGTCAGAGGATGAGCAGAGGAATGTTTTAAAGTTAAGGTTAAGTTTTAAACTAGAAAAGCCCTCAGAGAGCACAGACCTCCGCCAAGCAGCTGGTTCCCCTCCCCATGGTGATCCAGATCAGCACCAAAAGGTTCTAGATTGTTCTCGGTATCTTTATACACCAACCATGAAAAGTAAAAGTGGATCAAAGCTGATTTTTAACTGATTTTTTATTACATTTAAATTAAATTAAATATTTTCTCCTGACTCCATTCTGGATCCAATCCAGATGAAATTCGGTGGTGAGCTCGAGGCCCCCACCCTACATGACTGTGTAAAATTCCATAAACACCGGTCAATAATCAACCGAGATATTGAGGAACAACCTTTGGAGCTCCATTAACTACAACGTTAACGAACATTTTAAAGTGATCCAGAATCCAGAATCTCTTCTGGATCATCACCAAAATGTAATCATCTGTTCCTGGTAACATTCCAAACACGTCCTGGAAATGTCATCAGGAACCGTCCAGAACCTTTTGAGTTATGTTGCTAATGGACGGACAAACAAACGCGGGCAAAAACATAACCTCATCTCAGGACTGACTTGAACATTTTTGAATTTGATGCCAAGAATAACGTGATTGAGTTGAAACAGAAGCAGACAGGAGATCAATACCACTAATCATTGCTGCGTTGAATCAGCTTAAAATGCATGTTTACCCAAAATGCATTTGGGTAGACAGGTGTGTGTGTGTGTGCAATATCTTGGCATTTTACATGTACTTTCACAGGAAATTGAGGACACTGTACACGCACACACACACACACACACACACACACACACACACAGCATTTCAGCGAAGGAGGAATGTGGAGGCTCATATAGTGAACAAAATTCCCCCCCCCCCCCCCCCCCACACACACACAGGAAATAGCCAGAGGTCTGGCTCCGTGTGTGTCTGAGAGATGAAATACCCATCAGCGGTCGGAAATAACGAATCACACTGCGGCTTTTCAGGGCCCTGAAGGGCTCTATATCTCCATCACACACGCACACACACACACACACACACTGAATTACCTATAATAGAAACAATCTTCACAATAGAGAGCTCTTACAAAGACTCAATATGTAAATTTTATTTTAAAAATTATTTTCAAGAAAAACTAATATTTCAAAGACACTTTGAAAATAATAATAATTATAATAATTATTATTATTATTATTATCCATCAAATAAAAAAATGAATCCTCCAAATACATTTAGGTGTGTGTGTGTGTGTGCGTGCCTCTTCACAGGTGACAGCTATTTATGAGTCTCTTCCAAACATTTTATTTGCTTCTCATTTTCATTTCAGCCAAAAATACTTTTTCCCCCGGCCGACACCTTTCCCTTCCCCTCGCTCTCTGTCAACCGTTTCCTTTGATTTAATTACTGCCACATGCTGCAGACTGCCAGCGATAGTTAGTGAGCCCCGACCAACGCGCTCCTGACAGGACAATGCGTAGAAATATATAAATAAATGTACAAATCCAGAAAAGAGGAATGGATGAGACCAAAGCGCTAAAAGAGGATGAGGAGCTCTGCAATGGGTTTGAAGGCTGTGAGCTCCAATTCAATGTTAATAAAGACACAACACGTGTTCTCCAGACTAAGAGCCGTTGGGAGGCAGATTATTTTATTTTAGTTAGGTTAAATGTGAGCAAATACGAGGAACAAGGATTCAGAGAAAATATAATCATAATGAAGCAGAGAGAAATGTTCAGCGTGAGATCTCACAGAACCTTTTACACCTTTCTAGCTGTAATAGGTGACCGCCGTTGTTTTCAAGTACTATTTTATTCAATGTAGTATTTTTCCTACAATGTAGCACTTTGCGATTTGTTTCAAATGTAAAATGTGCTACAAATAAAATGTATTGTTATTATTATTATTATTATTATCAGCAGAGAGACAGTAAATAACCTGATCCCATTCAAAGCGTCTCTAATGTCTGTCTGAGAAGAACCACAGGACATGTTAAATGTCAAAGCAAGAAAGCAGGAAAGAAAGCAGGAAAGAAAGTAAAAAAGAAAGAAAGAAAGAAAGAAAGAAAGAGAGAAAGAAAAAGAACGAAGGGACTCCTGTTCTTGCACGGAGCTGCAGCTGCATGTGTGGATCCAGGTGGCGTCTGACAGCTCATTAAGTGGCTTCACAAACAATCAATTGATGAAGTAATTAACAACAAGGTAAGTTTCAGAGACAGAACATCACTGCAGGACTGTCCATCACTGTGGGACTGTCCATCATGGATTCACACACACTGCTCCACAAACTAAATCTGAGGGGATTCCAGACACTGTCCCTGAAGAGTAAAGATACTTTCCGTGTTCTATTTATATTGTTTATATGTATTTATACACGGAGCAGACCTTTCCTTAAGCACCTCCTACCAGACCTCCAGAGCCCACTCAACGTAAAAGGTGCCGGATTGCATCTTTGTTCTACGAGCGACCTGATTCGTCCCTTTGAGTCGTTAGACGGTTATTTATAGGATTCCTGAGACACAATACGCTGAAATGCAGGAGTCCGTTTTGAGGATTGACACACATTTACAGAGCTCAAAGGCTTATAGTCAGAGCACTGAGCAGATCATCTCAGGCGTCGGACTGGTGCTGAGACAGGAACCTCACTATACCCCAGACACAGCCGAGTGGGACCCCCCTGCCTCCAGCCTTCCAATGACCTTGCTTTATTTGGGCGTGGCACGACTTTTATTTTGAAAAGCTGGAATCAGCGATGATCAGTCAGATCAGAATGCGCCGCCATTAGACTCGAGCTTTTTCATCAGACAATGTTTAAAGGAGACATATTATGAAAAACTCACTTTCCCATGTTTCTACTCTATTCTGGTGATTCTGGGTCCTGATCAACCCAAAAACATTGAGATAAACCATCCAGTCAATCCTGCGTAGTTTCAGTAGTTCAGTAATCACCTCCTGAAACACGTCTGGAAGAAATCTCGCCCCCATGTGATGTCACAGAGGGCGAACGTGCACATGCATGCACATTCATTGTGTGCACGCAAAGACGCTGTCCTGCAGCATCTGTTTGAGACAGAAATGAGGGACGCTGTCCTGCAGCACCTGTTTGAGACAGAAATGAGGGACGCTGTCCTGCAGCATCTGTTTGAGACAGAAATGAGGGACGCTGTCCTGCAGCATCTGTTTGAGACAGAAATGAGGGACGCTGTCCTGCAGCATCTGTTTGAGACAGAAATGAGGGACGCTGTCCTGCAGCATCTGTTTGAGACAGAAATGAGGGACGCTGTCCTGCAGCACCTGTTTGAGACAGAAATGAGGGACGCTGTCCTGCAGCATCTGTTTGAGACAGAAATGAGGGACGCTGTCCTGCAGCATCTGTTTGCTATTTTGACAAAAACATTTACAGGTATTTCATATAAGTGTCTGGGACCTGCGTTAACTTGTGGAAAAAGACTATAATATGTGATCTTTAAGGGATAGGAAGTGACATCATCACTACTTCAAAATACCGTATGACAAAAAGAAGCAGCGAGCGTTTTGGTTGGTCGTTCGCTGCCACTGTAACAAACGCACTTGTTACACACTCGCATATAAAAGTGGTCTCTCAGCTGGAACGATGGCAGCCGGCCCAGCAGCCAATCAAAATGCTTGCCGCAGGGCAGGTGGCCAATGAGAGCCCGGCTTTCTGCGGCAGCCAAGCTGTGTGTGAGCGACGGCCCGTATCACACAACAAAGAGGTCAATAAAGACGTAAACGACTTCCTCCCGCTTGATTATTCGCTGCGTTTTTAAAACATTTATTCACCAGAGTTTTTGTTCTTTCTGTATCTTTGACTCGGTTTTTGTATTTAGAGTTCCGTACTGAACCTAAAAGCTTCATGAATGAATAATCAGCGTGTAAATGAATGTAACCGCTGGCTGTGAAGGCCATGTGACCATAAAAAAAAAAAAACATGCGGTAAAATAAAGTTTTAAGTCCCCGTGGAATCAGGCCGTAAACGCGTGATGTCACTGGGTGTGTATCCCCTCCTAAGATGGCGGCCGTGACATTTGAAAGTTAGAGCGTTACAACCTCAATGACGCCACTGGAGGGCTGCTGCGGTGCAGCGAGCCCGTTGCCGAGGCAACACGCCAGCAGGTACTTATAACAAGTCCAAAATGTAAGATGGCTGCCGTGGCATGTTAATTATTGAAGAGGGTGCTTACGGGGAGCATCGAGCATGGCTGGCAGCGGCGTGCTGGGTCACAGTTATCCCGTTGCCATGGCGACGCACGCCGGCGCCTGCCAGCCCACGTGTGACATGGCAATCTAATGCACATGGCAAATCAAAATGGCTGCCGCAGGAAGTGAGATGCAGCGTTTAAACACGCTACACTGACGACAGCTTTTGTTCTATTGGCCCAAACTGTTTACGCTTTTATTCACCAAAATAAAAGCTCATTTGTAAATGTTTGTTCCACACATCAACAGCCAGAGAGTGAAGCGCGCGCTGAGCACGGCGACACACATCAGCACACTCAATCCTTCGTCTTCATCGTTTCAGCTCGCGGGGGATTTTAACCCTTGACCTCTCGCAGCCAGATCATGAGTGACGGCGCTGACGGAGCAGAAGGTTTTCCTGGAGCAGCTATCTGATGGGCGGCTGTTCAGAAAAGAGAATCTGTTTCCATTGAGGGCGCGAGACGCAAAGAGAAAGTCACTCAAGGTCAGAAGACGCACGGCCCCTTACACTGAAACACCAGGAAGTAAGTCTGCACAGAAATGTACTTTACGTGTCCTGCTTCTGCTGGAAGAACCGCAGAGCTTAGAATGTATTTAAGAGAGTGTGAAACAATGAGCGACGTGAACAGAGACCCGCTAGCAGGACAAGTTTACGCCATCGACGCCAAACTGGGCATCCTTTCCACTCGCAATCCACCAGTCGACCACTTCCACACGCTGCTGGTCTAAACTCATAGGGAGTAACATCAAATATTTAGAGCAACATTAAATCAGAGCCCGAAGCTCTAATGCATTCGTTTCTCCACCGATGCTACGGCCTCAGAGGCGCGGCTCCAAGAGCCTGACAGCTCGAATCACCTTCACTGGTTCAAAAGGAGCCGAGCTGGGTTCCTGCTAACATCTGCTTCTGATCCTCTTCAGCCTGGTCAGCCATAAAGGGAAGGGTCTGCCTCCTGCACGGTTCGATCCGCTGCAGCCGGGGGCTTGGGAACTTCCTGTGCACGATTGGATGGAAAAGAGAGGCGCCAGGGATGGGGAAGGATGCTACGACCGCACGGCTAGCGCATAGACGGCGCGGATAACTGGTCACCAATGCAGCGGCAAAGCTTGAACAGGGCCCAACCTCCTCCGAGGAGCAGAGAGCTTCAACACGCAGTCGTTTTACCCACAGGATAAACTGTCTCTGGACAAAGTGACGTTCAAAACCGCAGCACAGATAACAGCTACGACAATAACAACGGCTACAAACCTGTAGCCAGCAGAGGCACGTCCAGACCTTCTACTCGCTGCTATCTGTCGCACCGACTTCGTCCGTGCTTCCGTCAGAACAACCACTGGAAGATTTTTATTTTATTTTGCATCCTCACAGAAAAGTTCAGAGCTTCAGGAGAAGCTGCACATGCAGTATGAACACGTGAGGGAGAAAGAACCTGAAAGTGTGTCTTCACTTCATTACTCCAAGGGTATAAAAATAGTTATTCTGTAAAAAGTAGATAAATGTCGTGTTAAAATAATATTATATATAATTTAGTGTGAGATTAGACACATATCAGAACTTACGTTTTCTTTGTTGCATTGTTGGACCTTTTTTTTAAAGTTAGCTTTGAGGTAACATTTTCACTCGTGTTGGAAGCACGGATGCTTGTCACCAACCGTTCATCCGTCCGTTCATCCGTCCGACTCCATCACACACGGAATAAACCTGCGCTGTCAGCGGATCGCCTCCGAAGGGAAGTGGAACAAATCCACTCTGTTCCCTTCGCTCACAAACCAATGAACCACAATTGTGGTTGGGAAGCATGTGGATGGAAGAGGCCAAATCCTCCTGCTGGGGGGGGGGGGTCACGGTGGAGGAACGATCAAACAGGAGAAGCAGCAGCATGAGGAGACGCAGCAGCATGAGGAGACGCAGCAGCATGAGGAGAAACAGCAGCATGAGGAGACGCAGCAGCATGAGGAGAAACAGCAGCATGAGGAGACGCAGCAGCATGAGGAGAAGCAGCAGCATGAGGAGAAGCAGCAGCATGAGGAGACGCAGCAGCATGAGGAGGAGCAGCAGCATGAGGAGAAACAGCAGCATGAGGAGGAGCAGCAGCATGAGGAGAAACAGCAGCATGAGGAGAAGCAGCAGCATGAGGAGAAGCAGCAGCATGAGGAGACGCAGCAGCATGAGGAGAAACAGCAGCATGAGGAGACGCAGCAGCATGAGGAGAAGCAGCAGCATGAGGAGAAGCAGCAGCATGAGGAGAAGCAGCAGCATGAGGAGAAGCAGCAGCATGAGGAGAAGCAGCAGCATGAGGAGAAGCAGCAGCATGAGGAGAAGCAGCAGCATGAGGAGGAGCAGCAGCATGAGGAGAAGCAGCAGCATGAGGAGACGCAGCAGCATGAGGAGAAGCAGCAGCATGAGGAGAAGCAGCAGCATGAGGAGGAGCAGCAGCATGAGGAGAAACAGCAGCATGAGGAGAAGCAGCAGCATGAGGAGAAGCAGCAGCATGAGGAGACGCAGCAGCATGAGGAGGAGCAGCAGCATGAGGAGAAGCAGCAGCATGAGGAGACGCAGCAGCATGAGGAGGAGCAGCAGCCTGAGGAGAAACAGCAGCATGAGGAGGAGCAGCAGCATGAGGAGAAACAGCAGCATGAGGAGAAGCAGCAGCATGAGGAGAAGCAGCAGCATGAGGAGACGCAGCAGCATGAGGAGGAGCAGCAGCATGAGGAGAAGCAGCAGCATGAGGAGACGCAGCAGCATGAGGAGAAGCAGCAGCATGAGGAGACGCAGCAGCATGAGGAGAAGCAGCAGCATGGGGAGAAGCAGCAGCATGAGGAGAAGCAGCAGCATGGGGAGAAGCAGCAGCATGAGGAGACGCAGCAGCATGAGGAGAAGCAGCAGCATGAGGAGGAGCAGCAGCATGAGGAGACGCAGCAGCATGAGGAGAAGCAGCAGCATGAGGAGAAGCAGCAGCATGGGGAGAAGCAGCAGCATGAGGAGAAGCAGCAGCATGAGGAGAAGCAGCATCATGAGGAGAAACAGCAGCATGAGGAGAAGCAGCAGCATGAGGAGACGCAGCAGCATGAGGAGACGCAGCAGCATGAGGAGACGCAGCAGCATGAGGAGGAGCAGCAGCATGAGGAGAAACAGCAGCATGAGGAGAAGCAGCAGCATGAGGAGGAGCAGCAGCATGAGGAGAAACAGCAGCATGAGGAGAAGCAGCAGCATGAGGAGGAGCAGCAGCATGAGGAGAAACAGCAGCATGAGGAGAAGCAGCAGCATGAGGAGACGCAGCAGCATGAGGAGACGCAGCCGGCGGCAGCCTCTAACGGGCAGCATATGGAAGCGCGCTGGTCGCCAGATACACAATCAGGATTGCATTATTTGGCCACACTGGAATAATAAAAGAGCAACATCAAAGAGCAGATTACTTCAGCGCTGCAGAGACAGAGTCTCCTGTTTGCTCTCTCTTTGTCGACCGTCATTTATCTTTGTTGTCGTTTATGACTTTCTTTCTTTCTTTCTTTCTTTCTTTCTTTCACCCTCTTAATGCAGCCCATTTTGGATACTGCTATGTGGAGGCTGCTGATCATCTATTCTATGTTACTGATTGATGTGTTTGTGAGCAACGATGCTCTGGATGCTCTGGATGCTCTGGATGCTCTGGATGCTCTGGATGCTCTAGAACAGGGCTGGGAAAACTTTTTTACTCGCGGCCCACAATGGGCTCTAACATTTGACCGAGGGGTCGGGCCAGGAACCAATGGATGGAGTGTTTGTGTGAACTAATATAAATGACATGTAAAACACATTACATGAAAGGATTTGGCCTTTTACAGGTAAAATGATTGAGGTTTAATTATAATAAAATGTAGTTTAATGATATGATTTGGACAAGTTCGGCGGGCCAGATTAAAAAGCCCAGCGGGCCGTATATGGCCCCCGGGCCATGGTTTGCCCATGTCTGCTCTAGAAGGATGGAGAGAAATTGAGCGAGAGTGTGTGTGTGTGTGTGTGTGTGTGTGTGTGTGTGTGTGACCTATTTACATGCTGCCATGACAAACTGGGCTTCAAACCAATGGTCCTCTCAGCGTGGCACATGGCTGATCGCTACAATGCCCAAGTGTCTTTGCCTGTCTTTATGTGTGCATACGCGCGTGTGTGTTTGGTGAGGCCTCTGAAATAGCCTGCCACACACACACACACACACACACACACACACACACATTCTAGCCCACTTCATTTGCTCCTTAGAAATAGCCGTGCACCATGTTGCTCTTTGTTTCATTCATCAAGTCCAACATGGAGCAAAGTATTAAGGCGGAACACAATTGATGCTCATTTGTAAACTGCTTTTGTTTCCTAACAGACGTCCTGCAGACGTTAGAATGATGCTCAGCAGAGCGACACGTCCAGCAGCCCCCCCCCCCCAATTCAATAAAGACCTGCATCACACGACAACACGCTCAAAGGCGACCCCGTCGTAAATAGGTCTGATTGTTTCCATCGATATCAAGTCATTATAAACTGAGATATTCAAGATTTGCAAAACCATGATCACGTTGTTAATTAAAATAAAATAGAAACCTTATTGTGGCTCTGCCCCCTCAACTCCGGAGCCACACAAGGGGTCTGTTCTGGCCCCTCCCCGTTCCTCCCACCGGGATCAATGCAGTTGTTTTTGCTTTAATCCCGTTCAGAGCCCAGCAAACACACGGACAGGCATGGAAGCATGTCCTCCTCATTGGAAGAAGCCACGCGTGACATAAAAGATGAATTATTCATTTCCGTTTTTAAAGCCTCCCAAAGACAGTAAAAACTATTTCACACCTTGTTGTGTGCTTTTTTTGATTTACAGTTTCAGAAGATCAAAAAAGGTACAGTTATTAATAACAAAACATAAAATCTAGCCCCATATCCGCTGACGTTTAACAGCAGCTGTATCAGAATATACAGCTGCACCTGAAGGCACCGTTTAAACCGCATCGAGAACACTCGCTGATGGACACAGAACCACGGACCGAATGTGCGTCGGCTGTCAGAGCTCCACACGCCGCTAACCGCCGCCTTGTGCTTCAGGTTTGTTGTCTTGTTGTTTAAAGTGTGACAGCTGTCCAGTGTTTATCGGCAAGTCCATGCAGCCTCCCTAGCAGCTCCCCACAGCATGACTGACCCACTAACATGCTAGCAGACACACACACACAAAGACAACGATAAACAGCCCCATTTTCCTCTTTCATAATGAAGACGAGATCGTTTTTTGTGAGTGTGTGCATCAGTGTGTGTGTGTAAGCTCTGGTTTAGAGCGGTGACTTACACACACACACTCACACACTCACACACACACACACACACACACACACTCACACACACACACACACTCACATAGCACACAGACTTTCTTTATTCTCTTGCCAAAAATGTTAACTTCCTTAAGCAGGCCTTTTGCTGCGAAGCCTGTGCTTAGTATGAGAATAGGCTTTGCACACACACACATGCACACACACACACACACACACACATGCACATAAAGCAACATGGTTCCCAGCTAACAGCAACAAGAGAGCGTCGGCAGCCACACAGCAGAGAAACCAAGAAATCCTGAACGCAGAAGAATCACTGAGGGCAGACGGTCGCTGCACAAAGGAGCGAGCGCTGAAGTGCTAATTTAGCACCGACAGTGTTTTACAACACAAAACCTCAGCTGGGATTTCTTTGTAATGTTTTATGAAAGCTGAGTAAGGAAAAGTCGAACCAAAGCTACGCTAACACATTGCCACCTTTTTCTTATACAGGTACAGTCTTCAGTTGATTGATTGATTTCACATATCATTAGCAAGGCAGCGCGCATACCGTAGCCATACAGTTAGCATGAAGGCACTGGCGCTGCATAAATGGCACCTGGAAAGTAGCATATTAGCATAACATTTAGTCGAGTAATGTATTGATTTCATTGAGGCAATTTCTTTCCGTATCAAGTCGTTAATTTGGTTGGTTGTTCTCATTTAATTTTTAGACACTACAATACCCATGAGCCTCTGCTCAGCACAAATGTTTGTAGAGCAAAAGTTGTCAGATTCAGAGTCCTTCTAATCATCAGCCTTATCAGGACTAAAATACTGCACACCTGCTGAATTCAACCAAACTCCTGTTAGAAAGAGAACTGAGTAGTAGGCCTACGCTAGATGTGGACTCACATGCTATGCTAGTCATGTGCTAAAACAGCAATATGAACACGATTCAGCTAAAATCATGGATGAGCAAATGATTCGTTGTTGCACAGGTGAGGCCGAGCCGCACCGCTTGTTGCAGCTAAAAGGCCTCTGGTGGTCAGCCAGCCAACCAGGTACATGAATCATCACACGCTCCGTCCTCCATCTGTCAGCCGACTTTGATGTTCAGAGGTCTGATCAGGGACTCAAACCTGCGGCACAGAGCCGCTATTCTCGTGGACGGCTCAGGGTGGAAATTCCCAGTTATCCAAAGAATGCCGAGCCATTCCGCTCCGCTGCAGCCCACCTTCTCTTATGGGACCCAGACGCACACACGCATGAGTCATTGCTCGACTATGTGTGTGTTGATATGCGTGCGCATCAGTCTGGCAGCTGCAACCTTCATAAGGACAGAGGGGGAACTGACCAGGGTCTCCGTTATGCAACCTGCACGTGACTGATCCGGAGATCATTCCTGATGTTTCAAACTCATTTCAGTTGCATTCAGGCACGTTCCTGTTGGTTTTCTAGCTGTCAGAGAGTTCAGTGGAAAGAGCTGAGGAGCCAACATAAAAGAAAATACTTGAGTGGGTACAATAAGAACAAATACGATTGGACACTTTCACATTTGAAGGTCCTGATTCTATTAATGCATCAATAGTATAGTCTAGTGTGCTTGAAAAAGAAACAGCACAACGTCTGCTCTACTTTCAGCACACACACACACACACACACGCACACACAAACAACAAGTTCAGATTGCAATTTCTTTCTCCGACAACAATAATACATTTCACTGGTTTACCGCGGAGTTAAGTAGCATCAAGCCCCAGCTGGAAATCACACTTACAAAAAAACTAGAAATATGGAATAAAAACTGCAGAACTAAGCAAACTGCGCTTAAATCATGTAGGACATATACAGTATCGACATATGCAAAGCACGGATACATAACTGAAAGTTACCGTCAACCTTAATGGACGATTAGACAGGAAAACGTGTCGGCATCAGCGGTTCTTCATCAGCAGCCGCTCTGACATTGCTATTCCAAACATGTGACATCACTGCTGACCGACCAATCACCGTTTAGCCCACAACAGCGGCTAAGATCTGAAAGCGTCAGAGAAGTCATGAGATATTGAAGAAAAGGCCTCGCTAATAATCTGTTAGCTAATCCACATTTTAGGAATTCTAAATGAATCAACAAGATGTCTCGGTTCCTCACAAGCAGATCAAATGTGAAAACATGTGATGCCACAGCCAATCGATTCCGTCGATTCCCGGCGAGTCTGATGGGTCGCTTGCTGGATTGATTATCACTTGGGTGAATTATGGCAACTCTACCGTACAATAAAATAAATATCCGAAATTGTCTGATTGTACTGAAAAAAAACAAGAAAAAAAACAGGCACTTTAAAAAACAAAATTTCCTAAAATCACTTCAGACACAGACGATCACAACGGTGGTCAGCAAACACACCACTATGCTAAAACTGCAGTGTGTGTGTGTGTGTGTGTGTGCGTGTGTTGTGGCATCACTGTCAGATAATCTGATGGAGAGGGATTAAGTTCAAGGCCGAATGTGTGTCAGGCTTTAACCGGACGGATGATACACACGCTAGGACATGCTTTTTAAAAATACACAAAAGGTTCAGATGTGTGTGTGTGGAACGACAGTCCCACGAAACACACGGCGCTCTGATCCTGCACACGCACAAACATGCGCACCCACACATTCACACACATTTGAATGGTAATGGTATCTTTTCATGGGTACACACAAAAAGACAGCTGCCAGTTTAACAAAAACACCGCGTGTACACACACGTTAATATAATACGAGAAAGGAGAAGGACAAATATGCATTTAAAAATACACACACACACACATATATATAATAAATAATAACGTTTCATCCTTTAACACAAAGAAAGGACTTGTACACAAAAGCAAATGAACACGCAATCAATTGTAAATTGTTCAAACAGAATAATTCAAGCAGATGGAAAGAGAGGCCTACCAGCAAGCACACACACACACACACACACACACACACACACACACACACACACACACAATCTATCTATTTATAAAGTTTTAATTGCATAACATGCTGTGCTCTAATTCCGGCCTACTGAGCACACAGGACAGTCACACACTAGCTTCACATTAACACACATGAAGACACACACTTAATTTAAGCTTTCATGTATAGAAAACAATCACAGCGTCAAACTCACACACCTTGAGTTGCTCTTATTATCATTATTATCAGGGCTCAAAAGCACGCATTAAACTGACAATAAATAAAAATAAAATTATTTTACAATCCAATGTTACATTTTAAAGCTTTTATTTTGTGGTCAGAAATCAGCTGCAATATTTTATTCAAGTCAAAAGTAAATTTAAACATGAAACTAATCAGGATTGAACACTTTGGATATTGACCTTTGACCTCTCCTCGCACCATCTGTCACTTTAGCATTAGCTTGAACCTGCGATTGAAACGACATTTATTGGAATGAACACATTTAAATAATTCAGTTGGTATTTTTATATTTCTACAACAATTATTTTAATAATAATAAGTGGAATGCATGGCCTGAAAATAGCCGATCAAATAAGGAACGAATGAAATGTTTCTGTGAGAGAGACAAGCAGCAAATCTAAGATGAAAGGCGGCGGCAGCACGCCGTTTGGAGTGTGTCATTCCTGCGGCTGCATATTGACGGAGGGCTGCAGGATTTTGGCAGGCTGCTTTAGGACTGCCCTAATTAAAACTTACTGAATATTCAAATGCCGTGTTAGCATAACAATAGCCGGCTGGCCGGGCCGGCTTTAAATGAGGCCTTTTGTTTTAGCCAAGCTTTCTGTGGCCTCATTAAGCTGCTGGAGCTTAAGTTAGCGAGCCGACAGCCGCTAACTGAATCCCCGGCTCGGGCCTCGCCCTCCTCCTCTCTCCGCCCCCGCCCCCGCCAAACCAAAACCCAAATGCAGTCTTTCCCTGCTTGGTCTGGAGGGCTGCTGCATCAGTTTCCACTCGTTCCACTTCCCCGTCTCCATACTGCACCGCCGGGGCCGAATTTGCGTTGCCACCTCCAGCACGGCCAGATAAGAACACAAGGTGATAAACAGAAACAGTTCACGGGGGCGAGCCTCTTATTTGTGTGTGTGTGTGTCCCCCCCATGCCGGCGGATGGCAGGTGTAAACAAGCTGTGACACTGACAGACAGAGTGAGGCGCGGGGGTACAGTGAGGATGGACAGGAGCTGGCACTGGATCAAGAGCGCCGTGCAGCAGCCAGCCGCCAAACAAAGCGGAGGCAGCAAGATCACAAGGAGGGCCCAAACAGCACGACGCCCCGGAGGCGGTGACCAACGGCGGGGACGACTGTTGGTGTGGCGGCCGTTTGCAGCCGGACAGAACGGCCCGAACGCAGAAGAGTGGCAAGTCACAAACCCAAAAGGGTTCAGGGCAGCGTGCACAAATACGGGACGCACAGCAGCAGGATCAAACGCAATGCCAACAATCAAAACATGGATATTTCTCTACACAATAAAGGAAACAATAATAATCATTATAATAATAATATCATAATGTCCTGTCATCAGAGGCCCTGTGAGGTGCAATATCAGATTTATTTATTATGATTATTATTAATAATAATAATAATAATTGATCCGCCTTATTAAAGCTGATGGTGACAAAATAATTTTTCAGGATCACTCTTGTCTGGAAAGCAGCTGCGATCTCGATGCTTCTCCTTTTAAACTCGTGTAAAAGCAGCAATTTAGAGTCAGAGGTGAGGCGAAGGCTGACAGAGCTGGGACAGAGCTGGGACAGAGGTGGGACAGAGCTGGGACAGAGCTGGGACAGAGCTGGGACAGAGGTGGGACAGACCTGGGACAGACCTGGGGCAGAGCTGGGACAGAGCTGGGACAGAGCTGGGACAGACCTGGGGCAGAGCTGGGACAGACCTGGGGCAGAGCTGGGGCAGAGCTGGGACAGAGCTGGGACAGACCTGGGGCAGAGCTGGGGCAGAGCTGGGACAGAGCTGGGACAGAGCTGGGACAGACCTGGGACAGACCTGGGACAGACCTGGGGCAGAGCTGGGACAGACCTGGGGCAGAGCTGGGGCAGAGCTGGGACAGAGCTGGGACAGAGCTGGGACAGACCTGGGACAGACCTGGGACAGACCTGGGGCAGAGCTGGGACAGACCTGGGGCAGAGCTGGGACAGAGCTGGGACAGACCTGGGACAGACCTGGGGCAGAGCTGGGACAGACCTGGGGCAGAGCTGGGGCAGAGCTGGGACAGAGCTGGGGCAGACCTGGGACAGACCTGGGGCAGAGCTGGGACAGACCTGGGGCAGAGCTGGGGCAGAGCTGGGACAGAGCTGGGACAGAGCTGGGACAGAGCTGGGACAGACAGTTCACTGACAGGTGCATCTGTAGGAAATCCCAGCTTTCCATCTTCACTGAGGAAGCGCTCTAAAATGAATTCAGCTTCACGTTTCAGCCTGTTTCTCATGTCGCACCTTTACTGGTGCTTTACTGGGAGACAGACTGGGAGACTGGGAGACTGGGAGACTGGTTCACACCTGCAGGGTGCATTTTAGTTTTTGCGTCAAGATATAGTTTAATGATTTTTAAGATATGGAATTCATTGCAACAAATAATAAATGATCAAGAATAAGCACTAATTATATCTATTAAGTATTTAAATATGGCTGTACAGACTGCTTCATTTATGCTTGTTTTTTATTTCAATGGGAATTATTTTAAATACCATAATTAATAAGACAGTGTCTGAGATTTAATAAAACTCTGCATTTCATCAGGCATATTTTTTCTGTTTTTTCTAATATATTTTTGAAGTTAATCCATAACACAAAAACAAAATAACAAACACCTTCGGGTCAAATGACCGCGAAATGAGAAATCAAAAAGGAAAAACCGCAGGCCTCTGAAATAACCACGCAGCAGGAAAGACAAATACGGTTAAAAAGAATTAGCACAAAAATGTTGTCATTTTTTACAAATGTAATGAAATTAGAAAATAAAACGAAAACCACAGAAAGGCGGAATTTTATCACGCTGAAGCTGGAGGTTCCAAATGAGAGGAAAAACGGGACATTTTAAAAGATCTTTCCGACAGTTGAGGCGTGACACGCACGCACGCACGCACGCACACACACACACACACACACGCACAAGCATGAGCGCGCGCATGCACGTATTTCCCGTATAAACAACAGCGCTGCTGTTTTTCCATAAATAAACCGGCCGGAATGAAGTCCGTCCGCGCTTTGACGCGCGGTGCGTAAAAAGCGCCTCTTCACCTTCACACCTCTCTCTCTCTCTCTCTCTCTCTCTCTCCTCCTCCTTCCTCTCTCTCCCTCTCTCCCTCCATTTACCTGTCACGCAGGAGGCATGGAGGAGCGCGCCTTACCGCTTTGCCGTTGTAGTAGTACATCAGCGGGCTGCCCGTCATCCCGGGGATGGTGTACGCGCAATACATCGTTCCTCTCCTCCTCCGCAGAAAGAACAACTATTCTCCCCTTTCTCCCTCTCTCTCGGTTTATCCCCCCCGCCCCTTCGCCTTTCCTCTTCCTCTTCCTCTTCCTCTTCCTCTTCCTCTCCTGGAACTTTTCACGGAGGTGTGATCTCTAGCTCGCGCGCGCGCTCGGCTCGCGTGCTCCTGCCTGCGCGGTTTTTCCCCGCCGACAATTCCTTCAGTTGCATTTTCCCATATGGCCGAGCCGAGGCACGCGGAATATGCAAAGTAGGCAGGGAGAGAGAGCGGAGTGCCCCGCCCCTTCGCACACGCGCACGCAGGTATAGGCGCACAGAGGTCCCCGACCCGCAACTTTCCACAGTGACTGTGGAAACCCCCCCCCCCCCACTCCTTCCTTTGAACTGAGCCACGTGTTCACTTTTTCCTCTGAACCTTCTCCTCTTTTTAATTCCTCTCCTCCTTTCCTCTCCTCGTTACTTTGCGCTCCCTTTCCCTTTCTTCTTCCCTCCCCTTCATTCCTTGCGCTCGTCTCAGTCGGAGTCGGAACTGTCCACAGGTCCATTTGTCCCGTCTGAGGACGTTTCCTGAGCGATGGACACTCCGCAGTTTGTTCTCTCTTGTTGCTGTTTAGCTTCTCGTGTTTAATATATTTATTATGAATCTCACTCAGAAAGTAACATACAGAAATACAAACATAATACAAAAAATTAAAATAAAGAAAAGAAAAGAAAAATAAATAAATAAAGCCAGGCCACACCCACCCCTGTTTACTGCCAACCAATGCACAATAAGACCTCTTGTACTTCAGTCAGCACAAATAAAGTGGACCAAACAAAAAGTCACATCTTTCACAAGTTGGGTCGATTTGAGGGAACATCTGTACCAGTTTTGCTTTGCTAAGATGTGCCCTATGTACCACTTTAAACTGAATAAGGCAGTGTCTTACACACATGGAGGATGAATGAATATTCCTTAAAATATTCTCCCAGTCTAAGTCAGAAATACCTTTTTGGAGATCCTGTTCCCAGGACCGCTTGATACCAGCCATAGAAGTGGAACTCAAGCGTGAAATCAAAACAAGCATTGCAGAAACAGCCTTTTTCTTGATCGGGTTAAAACACATGATCTCATCAAGTGTATCATTTGGAGGTTTAGTAGGGAACCCTGAAATGGAGCCTGAAACACAATTTCGAATCTGTAAATATTTGGAAAAAATGAGAGGCGGTTAAGTTGTATTTATTGGTCAACTGTTCAGAAGAGGCAAATGTGTTTTCAATGAAGAGGTCTTTTAAAATTGTCAGCCCTCGTCTCTGCCAGCCATAAAATGTGGCATCATGTAATGAAGGTGAAAAACAATAATTAAATGCAATTGGGCTTTCTAAACTCATCTTCAAAAGACCAAAATGTTTTCGGAACTGAAAGCAAATTTTGATAGAATTATGGACTATGATTGTCAGTTTTCCAGCTGTTTGATAATGGAATTAATGCACCAGCAACAGACGACAACGAAAAAGAACCAAAGGAAAGCTTTTGCGTTTCTACCCATGCAGGTCCGTTGTTGTCATGTTGATGGTGCATCCAGAAAGACAAACAATATAAATTTGAAGCCCAGTAATAATTCTGAAAATTTGGCAAAGCTAGGCCTCCATCTTGTTTTGATTTCTGCAAATGTTCTTTACGCAAGCGTGGCTTCTTACGGTTCCAAAGAAATGTTGAAATTATAGAATCCAACTTCTTAAAATGGGTATTAGGAATGTACACAGGAAGGCTTTGAAACAAGTAGAGATATCTGGGTAATACGGACATCTTAATCACGTTCACTCTCCCAACTAGCGACAGGGGGAGAGGTAGCCATTTCGACAGGTTGTTGCGTGTTAAGTTGTAGCTTGGAAAGGTTTTCTTTAAAGAGATCACAACATTTTTTAGTCACAGTTATGCCAAGATAAACAAAACTGTGTACAGCAATCTTAAAAGGAACTGTGATTTTGGCTAATATAGAATCAGACATATTTAAAGACAGTAATTCACTTTTGTTAGGTTCAGTTTATAGCCTGACACAGGACCAAATGTATTTAGAAGTTTCAGAATGGAGGGAATTGTTACCTCCGCCCTCGATACGAACAGCAGGAGATCATCGGCATATAGAGATAGTTTATGTTCAATACCAAAGCGTGAAATGCCATGAATAGATTGATGATTCCTAATAGCTATCGCCAAGGGCTCGATAGCTAGCACAAAAAGGAGAGGGCTGAGTGGACAGCCCTGACGAGTTCCACGGTGAAGGTTGAATGGTTTTGAATAATGATTATTAGTAAGCACCATGGCTGTGGGGCAGGCATATAATAATTTTACCCAGGACAGGAATGAAGGTCCAACTCCAAACCTACGCAAGGTCTCAAACAGGTAATCCCACTCTACTCTATCGAAGGCCTTCTCCGCGTCCATGGAGAGAAGACACTCGGAGTCTGCTTGGCTGGGTGTTATATTATATATTAAAGAAATGGAAAATACTAAAAAAGGAACGTCTATTCTTAACGAAACCAGTCTGATCAGAGGAAACAATGTTAGGCAAAACTCTTTCCTGTCGATTTGCTAAAACCTTTGCTAATATTTTATTGTCCGAATTTGAAAGGGAGATCGGCCTATACGACCCACATTCTAGGGGGATTCTTATCCTTTTTGGGAAGGAGTGTTATACAAGCTGGATTTAAACTATTGGGAAGAACACCTTTGTCAAGTGAATCTGTATCTAACACAGGAGTTAATTTTTCAGCAAATGTGGCATAAAACTCATTCGGCAGGCCATCAGGGCCTGGTGAACGGTGAGATTGCAATGATTTAATTGCTGTCATGATCTCCTGCTGTTGTAAAGGTGCATCCAAGACAGAGTAGTAGTAGTAGTAGTAGTAGTAGTAGTAGTAGCAGTAGTAGTAGTTTTGTTACGTCCCACAGCCAAATGCTTCTGCCTGTTTAACGTGAGTCTTAAAGCAGCGACTTTGTGTGAGGAGCTGCTCGACTGTTTGTTTGCAACACGACGGTAAAGTTTTCATTTAAACTGGTCAGATGGTTCCTCCTAAATGAAAGGTAAACGCTAAAGCGCCACAGAGCCCCCCCTGTAGGTCTGACTGACCCAGAAACACGGAAACAACAGGCCGGCCCGCCGTGGACGGTTGTTTAATTAAGCTTAAACATTTACGGATCGGCCACTCGAGATGGGTAAATTATGCACGATCTATGACACCTTTAGAATGTGTGGAATTTAATGTTTGCACATACTGCCAAATAAAGGTCTGCATATATTTGCATAATATATGAGAATACTGAAAGGAATCTGAACAGTAATAGCACGCCAATCATTTTGGGAGATGATGACATCAGCCTGACCTCATACTGTATCCGATCCGGATGAAATTCGGTGGCGAGCTAGAGGCCCCCACCCTCCATGACTGTGTCAAAGTCCATGAACATCGGTCAACAATCAACCGAGATATTGAGGAACACATTCTGAAGCTCCATTGACTGTGATGGTAAAGAACATTTCTAAGTGATCCAGAGTCCAGGATCTCTTCTGGATCATCACCAAAATGTAATCATCTGTTCCCGATAACATTCCCAACATGTCCTGGAAATGTCATCAATTCAGTCTCTAACTTTCCGAGTCAAAAGACAAAGAAAAACAAACAAACCAACACCGAGGATTACATAACCCCCGCCTCGGCCCCCCACCGGGTCCTACATCCTACATTACACCACCGTGTTCACAGCCCGACTCTGATGCTCATGTGTTAAACTGGTGAAGTTACACTTAAAAAAAAAGTCACTCTGACAGGAGGAAAGAGAGACAGAGGAAGAGAGGGAGCAATAGAGAGAGGGGGCTGGATGCAGCCAGAATAGCGCAGCGTCGTTCCAAATTCCATATTAACACTGTCATCATTCATGCTATTCAAAGAAATAATAGACTCCAAAACAGGAGAGCAGACGTCCCAAACCCCGTTCCCTCTCTCTCTCTACCTCTCTCTCTCTTTTTTGGCTTTAATTTGATTAAAAAGCGAGCTGCAGGAAAGGGAGGGAGGGCTGATGCACATCTAATAAGTGGACCATCTGTCTGCAGCGCTGGCTGGCTCCCAGCATTGTACCCAACCAGACTGCATGGGAAATGAAGGGAGAGATGGAAAGATGGAGGGAGGAAAGAAAACGCAGCACGAAAACCCCCCCAAAAAGAGTGACCCTGCTGAGGTAAAGAAGCAGACACAGCATTTACATTTTGTCTGACGTTTGCTTGGTCAACAAACTTGCAGGAGATGAAGAAGAAGGATGAGAAGAGGACAGAAGGAGAGGAATAAAGAAAAGAGAGGATGAGAAGAGTAGTATGAGGGAGTGAGGAAGAGGGGGGGGAGTGGTCTAGCAGTTGATGAAAAGGAGGGGGGACAGGAAAGAAGATGGGAGAATGAGAGGAGGAGAACAGAAGACAGGAAATGAGAGAGGAAAAGGGGGGAGAATGGGAGAAAAAGAGAAAGCAGAAAAGCAATAGTGGACAAAAGAAAAGAAGAGAGAGAGTCTTACCATCCTTTAACCTTTAAGGTGGTCCAGATTATTACAGTGTCTATGAGCACTCTGGTCTATTTAAGGTGGACTGGAGGGGACGTCCATGTCTCCTCTCTCCTTTAACAAAACATGTTAAACTTGCTCTTCTTCTGTTCATCCCTTTCTTGTCCTCCCTGGACTGTACTCCCCCTCTTTTATCACTGCTTATGTTAATTATTCCGGTATTTTTCCCTTTTCTTTTCGGGCCCACTTCAAAGCACCTCCTTATCTCATATTGTCCTCCTTCTCCTGGTGCGAAGCAAACTTGTCTTTCTCCCCACCTCCTCTTCCTCACCTCCTTTTCCTCCGCACTCAATTTCTTCTTCCCTGTTATATGTCAGGTCGTTCTCTTTATCCTCCCTCCTCTATTCTCCTTTCTTCATCTGCTCACCTCCCTCCTCCTCTTCCTGTTCCTTCTTCCGGTGCCGAGATGACTGCTAATCCCCGGATGGATTATAATCTGACATTTCATCCTGATTTCACACTGACAGAATTTTGCTTCACATGATGACGTCCAGTTGTCTATTTCTCGTTCTCTCTCTCTCTCTCTCTCTCTCTCTATGCTCCACTGTCTTCCTCAATGTCTCTCACACTTTCATCAGATGCCTTTTTTCATTCTTCCTGCTCCTCTTGTTCCAGCGCTCCGTAGCTCTCCAGGAGTTTAGGTTTCAGTTTCTTAGTCATTTGCATTATTAGTATATGACCAAAAATTAAAAGCAGAAATTAAAAGATATTCAGTAGAAACCATTAAATCCAAGTGTGGAACTGGGTGGAGGGCTCCGCCACAAATAATCGATATAAGATTTCAAATCTTGGATCAGGAAATTGATGGATCTGAAAATGTACTTTTTTCTTTTTTTTTACTTGTGCTGTTTTTAATTGCCTTATTTTCAGACAATTTATCTTTAGACTTCCTGACTAGTATATTAATCCTGGGACATTTTCACAGCAAATTCAGCAATTTTTGTTTTGTATTTTGACTGTTTAATTTATGTTGTTGTTATTTTTTTTTAGAACATAACAACAACTGACAGAGAAGCAAGAAAAAGAGTTCTTTAATCTCAATTCTGTGATCTCAATTCTGATTGAGAAAATCAGATGCTAATTTTCTTGAAAAAAAAAAAAACCAAACTGACACACACACGCACACGCACATACACACACGCACACGCACACGCAAGAAAGTACAAACACAATTCACACAGTGTGAATAAGTGTATCAATGCATCAAGTGTTTGAGTGTGTGTGTGTTTGTGTGTGTTTGTGTGTGTCTGGCATCCATCAGAACCACAGCTTGCTGAAAAAACAGTAAGCACAGTGCAGAGAGAGAGAGAATTGAACAAGCGAGCGCTGCTGCATGCTAATTATGTATGCATGATTTAATCTGCAACTCAATAATATGCAAATATATTCATATGTTAGTTTCTTAATTAAAAATGCAAAGCAGCCCTTATGGTGATTTTTCTGTGATTTTCTTTTCAGCCTAACAAACGGAATATTCAGAAAAATTCTACAAATTGGAACAATGGCGGTAAAAAAAAAAAAAAAAGAACTTCCTGCTACAACTTCCTGTTGTTTGTGAATCAAACCTGGAGAGGGAACTAACTTGTTGAATGAATGCAAACTTCATTACATTTGTTTTCAGACAAACATGATCAATATTGATATATAAAAATGTCAATATTCCATTCCCATCTTGTTTCCTCTCTGACTTCCACTTGTTCCACTCCGGTGCAGATTTTGGGTACATGCCAGAAGGATTGAGTCCGACTGAATCTCTAACCCTAGCCCTAATCCTAATCCTAATCCCAGTGACTGCTGTGACTAGAGCAGCTGGCGGTTTGCTATCTATGGTAGGAAGAACGCAGCTGAGGTTACAAATAGTCCCACAAAGTCAGAAAACAGCAGAGGATGAAGACCAACATCATGACAATCGCCGTACCAACAACTATGACGAAGAGCAAGAATGTCTGAAACTGCAACACATGCACCAGGAATAAAGTTCCAGAAAAGTGTGTCTGCGGCTGGAAGACGGCAACATCCTTCACAGGATGGAAACGTGGTCTGAAAGTGGAACGGGGGCCTCGCTTCGACTACTACTGCTTTACGAGCAAGTTCATTCATTCATTCATCTTCTGAACCGCGTTGTCTGTTACTGGGTCGGGGGTCAAGATGGAGCCTATCCCAGCAGTCAAGTGAAGCTCAACAGCAGGACCAAAACCAAAGTCTGCAGAACATCAATCCCTGACCTGAACTAAACAAGGAATGTGTTCCGGTGGGTTTGACCTGCATTCAGCATCCCAGTGGCAGCAGAAGCATTGCATGCCTGCAACTCGGAGGCAGAAAGGCAACTGGTAAAGCCATATTTCATCACTTCATTTACTTAGTTACTCGCTTGGACACATCATTTAGAGTCATTGGGTGTGTCAGGTCTTTGAACTTCAGACACAGTCAGCCAACGACAGTCCCAGAAGCAACAGGCGCTTGTTGCCTACCTGTTCCTTCTGACCATCAGCCATCCTGAAGAAGAGTGTGCCCATGGAACCTTGCAGAATGAAGAGTGTGCCCATGGAGCCTTGCAGAACGATACTTGACAACGCCCCAGACCTTCCTTTCTATGGGATGCACCGTGCACACCACTCTCAAACCTAGTTTGTCCTCAAACGCAGTACTTTGCCACATCCCAGACCGAGGTAAATGCTGAAACGGCCAGAGCGTCCAGATCCGCTGAGGGAACTCTGTTTGCGGGAGTAAAGCCCGACATTAGTTTCCCGGGCCTGCTTTGGCGTGAGACCTGCCGTGCACCTGCTGAGCCGTTCATTCAGCGCAGTGTGGAACCTACTGATGAAAGAGAGGCCCGCTCAGCGCCTCGTGTTCAGGTACGCTTTCCACCGAATGAAAACAATGATTAGAGGTGAAGCAAATCCACACCAGAGGCATAAATTACAACGTGTGTGCGCTATCAGCGTGAAGCTAACACGCTCATAACAATGCTGGACCTTTCTCTGGCACTTCTCGTATTTTCATTTTATACTTTTTCCTGGCTAATTCATTTTTTTAAATTCAGTGGTTCTTGTACTTTCTCTTCTCTTCAGAAAGTGTTTTTATTGTTCACCTGTTTCATGAGATATTTTCAGCTGTAAACACTTAAGTGTTATTCTGTATTTGTTTATCAACTATATTTATAAAATACGTTTGGACACATTTAGTTTTTATACCACAAATATAATCAAATGTCTTTGAGTGTCTTTGGAAAATGATGTGGACAGACTTCATTTAAAAAATAACTAGAAAACGACAATCAGAGATTGCAGACCCCGCCTCCAATAGACTATTGGATCTTGTGAGACAGTAAACAGGGCTTCCGGATCAGAGGGGCCAAACCTGCTCTAGCTTGCTGCTCCGGAACGTACTACAAGACTCCTTCTGGACTCTTTTTCCCATCATGCCATTCGTGTCCCTCCCTCTTAAAGTGACACTCCCATGTTACAGCACAGGCACAATTCCTGTTCATGTAAAAATAATTCTAGAATCTGGATCCAGATCTGGATCGACGCCATTCTCGGGGAGGACCGAGCCACGGACAGAACCTTGCTTGTGTAAAAATTTCAAGTCGATTGGGTTACTAGTTTTTGAGTTATGCGCTCGGACAGACAAACAGACAGACAGACAGACAAACGGACCCAATTGCAATACCCTCGCCTCCCCTTCAGGTAAAAACTTTGTGACTTTTTGCTGCAACAAGTAGGGGTTGATTTATTTGTGTGTGTGTGTGTGTGTGTGTGTCAGCGTGTAATAACATGTGATAGCCATCATAGCCTTGGAGCAAATCAGAGTGCAGCTCTCTGCTTCTTGTTCCGGTGGGTAAATATTTGGGCTCAGGAATGCACAAGGGAGCGTTCACATCTGCAGCAGGCACTCACTTACTCTATGTGTGTGTGTGTGTGTGTGTGTGTGTGTGTGTGTACAGTACAGTATGTATGTGAGTGAGAGCCAAAAGTTCTCAAAACTACAGAGCACAAAGCACTAACGGAAGAAAGTCCTCTTCTATAGTGAAGGTCAGATGTGGCATCAACCATTCATTGGTGTGTGTGTGTGTGTGGGGGGGGGGGGGGGCATTGGGTTTAGCTAACAGAGAGATAGCTGGTAATCCAACAACAGGACAAAACTTCAGGCACTGGTCGTATTTACGGATAGGAAGTCAAACCGAATTCACATGATAAATCCTACGGTACCGGCAACAGAACTCCTCACAGCGGGGGGGTCGAACTCGTGTTCTCCGAGGGCCACATCAGCATTATGGCTGCCCTCAAAGGGCCAGTTGTAAATGTAACTGAATGTAATGTAATGTAAATAAAATGTAACTACTCCTTAACATGCTGCTAAATAACTGTATTTACTACTACATACTTAATTAAATTATAAATATTACATATGCAATTGCATAGTTCTGATAATATATCGATACGTTACTGCTGTAAAAATATCCACCGAGGTTATGTAATCGCCGGCGTCTGTCTGTAATTTGTTCTTCAATATCTCCATTGATTATTGACCGATATTTAGGGAATTTAACACAGTCATGTAGGGGGGGGGGGGGGGGGGCTCTATCTCACCACTGAATATCATCTGGGTCGGATCCAGAATGGAGTCAGCAACAAATATTTAATTTTAACATTAAAACCCCATTTACAGATTAAAGATCAGGTACAAATACACATCAACTCTGATTCACTTTTACTTTTCAGCATTTTACAAAAACAAATGTCTGCACAAAGCTCTCGCGGGCCACAAAGAATGACGTGGCGGGCCACATTGGCCCCCGGGCCTTGAGTTTGACACATATGCCTTACACAGTGCTAACTCAACATTTAAAGGCCTCCGCTAGCCATTGATTGTTCAACTTTGATTATCAACATAGTTAGCATGAAATCAGGAAGACATCAGCAGTTGGCTAACGGGCCAACCGTAGCCCGTTAGCAGACTGGCTGCTCCAGAAAACAATTAGCTTCGGCAGTGAATTTGTTTTTAGAAGATAGTGAGCATGTTCACACACAGACGGGAATCAATGGGAAATACAAAAATCTAAAAAATAATAAGAAATTATATTCCCTCTGCTGTGTGTGTATTTTTTTTTTACAAAGTAAAATGTTATAATTTTAGTTACCGTATTTTCCGGATTATAAGTCGCGGTTTTTTTCATAGTTTGGTCGGGGGTGCGACTTATAAATCGGAGCGACTTATATATGCTTTTTTTACAAAATCTGTGAGCGCAGAGACAGTAGCCTACACATTTCTATAACAGGTGTTACAGGGAACTCTGTGACCCGTCAGAATCTGTCGCGGTTTCTGGAGGTTCAGAGTTATCTGTCACACCTGTTATCTAAAAACACAAATTAGAAGGGCTGATTGAAAATGGCGCCGAAAAGAAAGTCATATTCCGCGGCTTACAAGCTTCAGATAGTGAAATATGGAGCCGAAAACGGCAATCGAGCAGCAGAAAGAAAGTTTGGAGTGAGCGAAAAACTTGTAAGGGACTGGCGAAAAGCGGAGGTTACGCTAACTGAAATGAAGAAAACAAAGAAAGCTAATCGCGGGCGACAAGCTAGGTGGCCGCAGTTGGAGGAACGAGTTCACGCATGGGTGCTTGAACAACGTGCTGCTGGGAGAGGTTTGTCAACGGTGCAGTTGCGTCTCCACGCCCAAGTGGTTGCCAGGGCGGTGAATATAAACGGCTTTGCGGGAGGACCTTCTTGGTGTTACCGCTTCATGCAACGCAAACGCCTCTCTATCAGAGCTAGGACGACACTGTCCCAAAAACTGCCAGCGGACTTCCAAGCCAAGGTTGACAGTTTCCGCGCGTTCATTGAAAAGCATGTAAGTGATCACAACGTGACACCGGATCATATTATTAACATGGACGAGGTCCCCCTCACTTTTGACATCCCCATGGGCCGAAGTGTTGCAGAGAAAGGGCAAAAAAGTGTGAATATCGTTACAACTGGTCATGAGAGATCACACTTCACAGTGGTGCTGGCATGTTGTGGAGACGGATCAAAACTGCCACCGATGGTCATTTTCAAACGAAAAACCATGCCAAAAATCCAATCCTCCTCAGTTGAAATCGCCGTGAACGAGAAAGGGTGGATTGATCAAGAAATGATGAACTTGTGGCTTACAAAGTGCTACAATAAGCGACCGGATGGCTTCTTTAGAGCACGCAAAGCTCTGCTTGTGATGGATAGCATGAGAGCGCACATCACACCACAGTTAAAAAATAAATTAAAAGTTCTCAACTCCATACCTCCCATCATCCCTGGAGGCTTAACCAAAATACTCCAGCCACTTGATATCTCCGTGAATAGGAGCTTTAAGTCAGTTTTGCGTAACCTGTGGGAGCAGTGGATGACGGATGGAGAGCACAGCTTCACGGCAACCGGGAGAATGCGCCATGCAACTTTCCTGGAAGTCATTGAATGGATCGACAAAGCATGGGCTTCAGTGACAACCGCAACCATCCTGTCGGGATTCAGAAAGGCTGGAATAATTGGAACTGCAACTGACGACGAGTCTGATGTAAGCGACGTAGAAGAGGAAGCGGCGTCTTGTCTACCTGCCGAGTTGGGGGAGTTGTTCAAAAGTGACACCGAGGATGAAGATTTCCTTGGATTTCGTGATTCGGAATAAAACCTGATATTTTGGTAAACGTGTTAGCATGTTCTTTGTGCTATATGTTGTTTGGTGTTGGATTTTATCAAATAAATTTTCCCCAAAAATGCGACTTATCCTCCAGTGCGACCTATATATGGTTTTTTCTTCTTAATTATGCATTTTTTGGCTGGTGCGACCTACAATCCGGAGCGACGTATAATCCAAAAAATACGGTAGTTTAAATTCAGAATTTGAAAGAAATTCCCAATGCAGGGAAACGTACGTAATGCACAAAACTCAGTTTTACATTTTATTTATTATATTTTATTCTCTACTACATTTCAAAATGAAATATTGTATGTATTTTTACTCAATTTTTGCACTCATCTTCCAGATTACAATAAGTCCTAGTTTGTTCAGTGAAAATTCCGTATCACCAAAATTTTCTGATCTTCAATTACATTTTTTTTATGTTCAGCAAAGTAAGTAATATCTTGGAAATACACTGTTATTGAAGGACATCTCTACCAAAGACATGATGATGTCATAAAATCATGCAGGGCACTGAATATCTAACAGTCGGTAAAATAAGTAAGTAACACCTGCACGATTAAAACAAATCAGATGTTAATACAGTGATAGTATTACATCGGATATAATAATTAAATACTCAACATTGTACTGCAGAATAAGCAGTTAGTGGTAGTAGTAATTAAGTTTATTTTACTTAAATATATGAAAATATTTGTTGCACAATATTGCACTTTTACTTAAGCAGTGGATCATAATACAAATTCTGTATTTGATTATGTATAAGCTGGGGAGAAAGAGGCAACAAAAAACATGTGCATGCATACACACACACACACACACACACACACAAACATGCATTCACAAAATGGAGCCCCAATATAGCAGTGTATGGGCGAGAGGCGGGTACACCCTGGACAAGCCGCCAGTTCATCGCAGGGCTTGAACACATTCATGTGTCATAAATTTAAACTGAATGAAATTATAAATGAGCAAAAACAAAAGGCCCAGCTGTCCGTGTGTGTGTGTGTGTGTGTGTGTGTGTGTGTGTGTGTGTGTGTGTGTGTGTGTGTCTGTGCGCGTGCGTGCGTGTGTGTGCGTGTGAGGTCACGTTTGGCTGAGGACGGCGCTCTGCCGGCGTGCCTGATGACTCGGACATCAACGCTGAATCTTCCTCCCTGTGTAGGAACCAGCTAAAGCTTGGTCTTCAGGAGGCGATGTCACCTGTCACCTCAGCAAGGATTAGCACCGTCGCTATGGTAACCTGCAGCTTCACGTACCGGGAGCACTAATTAGGAACAAGCCATCACAAACAGGAGCGAAGGCATCGACTGTCAGCGTGCACACTGAACTGAAGTAACCACGACACGCACAGAACACAATGGAGGACGCTGCTTCTTCTTTGGATGCATCCCTGCAGTCAAATGTTCCGTCTCCCCCCTCGCTGCCTGCAGAGCAGACCCCGTTCAGTTCATCCTGTGCCAAGGCCCGGTGCAACACTGCTAATTTCAGCTGCACGCTAACACACCAACACACACACTTACATTCTCTTTTAGCAGCGCCTCACACACGGAGGTCCGGCTGACGCTACACGATGGTGACTTTACTGAATATTTATTTCTTTGCCTAAGCCAAAAAATGCTTAAAAACAAACAACAATTCCCTTATTTCTTCTGGCTTTTTTATTATTTATTATTATTATACGGTATTAGATTAAAGTCAGATCTATATGAATATTAGATTGGCACAAACAATAATTACAAATGTTCTCTGCCTCAAACATTAACATCTTTTAAATGAAAATAATATTTAAAGACCTTCACTATGTCTTAAGTTATACATTAAATAATGGAATTGGAGTATAAACATTTCTGAGATAATTTTCTAGCAAAAAAATGTAAGTGTGTGCGCGCTTCTGCACCACAGCATTGTACAGTAAATACTGGACCAGGATTGGCCTCTTCACTAGTGATTGATGATTAGATGTTGCAATTCACGCTCCTCGCCGCGCCTCTTAACTCCGACTACGAATAAGTGCAGAGACGTCGAGTCTTCCGGTGTCAGACTCTCCACATACGTCACTCTGCAGAGTGAAACTAGAACATTCAGCAGCATAAACAGGAAGGATTATATTCTACTACATAGCACAGATTTCCATTTTTGATCACTTGATATTAAAACATGTTGCGCTTAACGATCTCAAACCAACAGGACCCAGGAGGACGTCTGCAAACAGGACAATGCGTCGGGGGGATTAACAGAAGTTAACAGAAGCCCCCCCGTCATTAATAGACAGGGTCTGTGGTTCCTCTGTGGTACCCGGGGCCATCTGAAGGGGGCAGTATGACTCACTAAACTACCTTCCACCCAGGAACCGCCGGCTCTCCTACTGTGCCTTCTGCAAGACCTGGCTTAATTTAATTAATGCTGTCGGCTTTAAACAAAACCACATCTGATCTGGGGGGGGAGAGGGGGAGGAGAGGGGGAGGAGAGGGGGAGGAGAGTGACCAGAGATGGGAGAACAGATCATCCCGATCAGATCGCAGAGAGGAGTTCAGCGGTTGGCTTGAAACTGTTCCACCTTTCTGGGGGCCTAAATCCAAAGAAAGGGAAGGCCAGTTTTAAATGCCGCTGCGGGTGGAGAGCTGAAGACGCCTGCAAAACAAAACTCAATCACGACGTGACGATCTTCAGGTCAAAATGGAATGTTAGGGATGTTTGACATTTTGAAAAATGACCCTGGTTTGGTTTTGCCTCAATGATACCTCAACACAATTCTCCCTCTGTGGTTCAGAGCTAATGAAATACTTTACCGGGGTAAATTATGTTGCTTTAAGAAGGAGAAATAAACGGGAAACCGGAGAATTACAAACGCTCGCATCTTTCATTTATCCTGTTACACATGTGAAGGAACTAAAACAGCATTTGGGGAAAATAAATAAATCAACATTTCGGAATTCTTGAAATAATGAATAAAGCAACTGAAGAAGACAAGCAGGACTCTCCTACACTAATTGCACATGCAGACGCTGAAGGATAAATGCTGATGATGCTCATGTCCTTTCAAATGTTCCTGATATGCATCATTTTAGAAGCGACATCACGCAATCATCCCGAACACCCAGAAAATACATTTAGACCCTCAACTAATATTCATGATGCTTTGAATTGTTTCAGGCAAAAGAGCCACATTTATAAACCTTTGATTGATTGATTGATTTCAAACATTCACATTAAGACTAGCGTTATTAAATAAAAACAGCTTTCATTTTGGGAAACAAATGTATGAAATATCAATAATGACATCAACAGAAATTCAATCTTATTTACACCACATTTATAAAAGAAAAAACACAAAAAGAACAGCACTCATGCTTTATAACACAACATGACGCAGACAAATATCGTAACTTTTAAAAGATCCACCTCTCTTTAAAAAAAATAAATCTCAATTTACGCAATTTGGTGAAATTAACATTTATGACATTTAAATTCAATTAAGTTGCTAATATTACAAAATAGAATCATATCTTTACTTCAGTTATGACTAAACATCTTTTGCTATACAGTCGCGTTGATATGCAAGGCCTCCCTGGGCACCATCTATCACAGGCCCACTAATAGCTGAACCCAGTGTTACTGTGATGAAGAGACAGAATTAGTAAAGCAGAAGAAAAAAAAGCATGAAACATTCTCACGCTGGTACATGCATTATCTTATTTCTATTTCCCATCATAGTTTAATTGTCCTGGTCCCATTAGAGTCACTTTTTGGGAACGATTGTGATCTATAGTCGTGTGTTTCGGTGTTTATTCAGACAGCATGAGCAAAGCTCTGAGGACGAGCCTGAGCTAAAGCAATGATATCTAAAGGGAAAAAAGGAGCGGTTATACTCGCAGCACCAACAAAGAAAAACAACAGCAACCTGCTAATGTTAGCGACTGATGCCTAATTTCCTTTTGATTACAAAGACATCCCACGCTCTCCTCTCAAGTGACGTTTAATTGTTTCTCAAAGTAAATCATCAACTCAGCAAACTAAATTTGACAAACAACAATAACAAACTTGCAGCACAGGGAGAGGAAAGAGAGGAGGAGGAGGAGGAGGAAGCTGGGGGGAGGAATTAATTAAAAGAAGAAGGCCCATCGTGCAGAGGATGTGAATCACAGATGAAACAAAACAGGCAAGACCTTTTTTCCTTCAATGAGGGAAACACATTTGGAATGAACCATTAAAATTGAACGTGTGAATATCACGGAGAGGCAAGGAAAGCGCTGCGCGGTAATTTAGAGCTCAAACACTACAAAGACACACCGGCACTCGGTAGGAAGCTCCCAACGTATTTATTTATTAAATGTGAGTTTAATAATAATAATAATAATAAACTTTATTTATAGAGCACTTTTTTAGAAATAAGATTCGCAAAGTGCTTTTACAGATTATAACAAATCATACAAACAAAAAATACATAATAAACAAACATTAATCAATGTAAAACGGGTGTTTAAAAGCAACAGTGGCGTCAGGGCACAAGTGATGAGACTAGGTACCCAGCAATAATCATAGAATAATAAAACAATGTTAAAAATATAAAAATAAATACATTTTAAAAAAGTGTAATTAAAGTAAATGAAAAGTAATTAAAACAGTGGACTCCATCAATTAAAAGCCAGTCTATATAAATACGTTTTCAGAAGTTTTTTAAAAGAAGTTACCGAATCTCCAAGCCGTTTGTTTTCAGGCAGGTCGTTCCAAAGCCGAGGGGGAGGGGCCCTGATGGCGAATGCTCGGTCACCTTTAGATTTCAACCTCGACTTCGGAACGACCAGAAATCCTCGACCCCAGGATCTCAGGCTGCGGGGGGCTCATATAAAGACAATCAATCATAAATATAAGGTGGGCCCAGACCCATAAGAGCTTTAAAAGTAATCAGTAAAATCTTAAAATCAATTCTAAATTGGACTGGCAGCCAGTGCAGCGAAGCAAGGACTGGGGTGATGTGATGGCGTCTGTTAAAACCAGTAAGAAGCCGAGCTGCTGCGTTCGGCACTAGTTGGAGGCGGGACAGTGATTTGCTGTTTGTGCCAGACAGGAGAGAATTGCAGTATCGAGTCTTGAGAAGATGAGTGTGTGGATTACTTTCTCCAGGTCTGACTGTTGGAGCGTGTGCTTTACTTTAGTGATTAATTGGAGATGCACTATTGGACAGTAGAATTGATGTGTGAGGTGAAGTCCAGATTGTAATCAAATATAACTCCCAGGTTTTTTGCAGTGGGTTTGAGGTTGTGTGATAGTGGACCAAGTACTGAAGGACAGAAGGGATCAGGGGGGGTAAATAGATTGATTTCTGATTTGGAGTTATTCAATTGAAGAAAGTTATGTGCCATCCAACAGTTAACGTCGTCTAGACAGTTAAAAACAGCAGCTAGGCTTGCTGGGTCACCAGGTCTCAGGGGAAGGTAAATCTGTGTGTCGTCTGCATAACAATGAAAGGAGACGTTATGCCGCCGGATGATCTGGCCCAGCGGAAGCATGCAAATTGAAAATAAAATTGGGCCTAAAATCAAACCGTGCGGTACACCACAGCTGATGAGTGCTTTAGAGGAAACAAAGTTATCTATCTATTTAAGATCAAATAAAATCGGCACAAACAACAAACAGGATGATTCTCAACTCAGCGAGCAGGAAACACGCAGAGAGAAATGAAATCTCTGCTTTGAGCCGAGACACTTTGACCTGATTTATCCCAGATTATCTGATAACATTCACAGACGCAGCGTTAAGTAGCCTAATCTTAGCATTTAGAATTTAAGAAGAGGCGGATCTCATTAAGTACCCTCTGACCTGCACCACGATGACCAATGAGAGACACCCTGAGAGCGCTGCAAACGTTCTAGCCCCAGAGGCTAACGTAGGCTAGCGCCGGTCCTCACCGACAGCCCCCCCCCAGCAGACCGCTTAATGCTATATGCAGTAACACTCCGACCTGCAGCGTCGGAGTGTTACTGCAGCAAGAACCGACACCACGTTAGTCTCCATTTGCTTTACATCCGTGTCCCCATAAGATCACAGGAGCTAAATCCATCTTTGATTGCGTGCAATGCAATTTTCGTTTTCAGGCTCGTTTTGGTTAAACACTTCATTTGCTGAAAAAACATTGACACAGAAAATAAGGCACTTAACACAGCACTTATTTGTACAAGCTGAGCTGCTGAAGCCTCATATTAACCTCATCTGCACTCTGGACAGAATGAGCAGTGTGCTCCCCCCCCCCCCCCCCCCCAAAACGTCATCACAGGAACCCAACACCTCAATGCGACGCGGGTCTGGTGTTAAGACTCGAAAACACCCGAACCCAAAGTGTAACCCTTTCGTTACGGCTCGAGCTGGAATCCTTTCAATGACGGTTATCGTGCGTGTGTGTGTGCGTGCGCATGTGTGTGTGTGTGTGACTGTGTGTGTGTGTGTGGGTGTGTGTTGTATCCCAGCCAGCTTTCTCACAAAGACAACTTTTGTTTTTGGCCTCTGTGTGAAGCTGGATCTACACTCAGAGCAGGTGCAGGCTGGGAAGTGTGTGTGCGTGTGTGTGTGTGTGTGTGTGTGTGTGTGTGTGTGTGCGTGTGTGTGTGTGTGTTTTATTTTATTTGTGGACTACCTATAGTAATAAATAATGACGTTGTTTTTGGCTGCATTTCCCCCCATATGGAGATTCTGTTTTTTCTCATTGCTTTTAGATGCAAAGATTGGGAATTGAAACGCGCTTCGTTCGTAGCCGACGGATCGAACTGTTGGACCGCAGAAATCCAGATGAGCTTTAACAAACACTGAAGATGTTCCAAAGTACAAATTCATACATTCACAAAAAAATCCTATGTTCCTAGTTCTTCTGTTAAATTCTATATTGAGCAGGATCCATTACATGAAGGGTTAGATTTAGGATTATAGCAACTGCCCTACGGTTGTATTTAGGTTGTATCACTGGGGATGTCATCGAAATATAATTGGAGAAATTTTCACATTGAATTGTTCAATAATGCAGAAAATGAGCTCTCTGTGAAAATGACGGAGAAACAGCATGATATAAATACATATAAGGAAATAATCGATGTTAAAATAAATCAGTTCATGCTCAGTCGTCTGCTGAGTGGCAACACGTTTCAACCACGCCGTTGTCGATGCTGGCAGCAGGACCGGAGGCCGGATCAGCCGCAGGGAAGCAAAACGACATGTCAGAGAGGATCGGGAATCGGGCACAGCTCTCGCACCATGTTCCACGAAAATCGACCTGCTCCGTTGTGTGTCGAAATAATGGGGGAAAAACAACAAAATCCAGACTCACGATCATGGAAATGAACACCTGCCAGCCATCGGAGTTTCAGAATAAAAGCTGCAGCTACCAACAAGGGTCCAGCACAGGACCCATGTTTTAAGGGCCGACAGGTTTGACTGCAAAGCTCTCAGTGCAGTTCCCCCTCTCTCCTACAGCCAGCAAGCAGCGCGACTCGGAATGCGTTTTCCTGAAGTCAAACAAACTATTTACCAAGTGAGCCGGAATTACCCGCATCACAAAAGTGGGGATGAAGGACGAGGGAGGTGAAGCAAGGGCAGCGCTCTGAACCAGCTAGTCCACAAAAGAGCATTAAAACCAGTCGGGTCAATCAGTTCGACGTGGATCGACAGGCTTTCCAGGAAGGGGGAGGTTTTCTGAATGAACATGGAAGGGAGAAGCAAAGAAGGTCACCCAAATGGAGAGTATTTAAAGTACCTTCAAGTATTCAACAAGGAAGAATGTGAAGTTAATTGCAAACACCTCTGCATCTGTGTGTGTGTATGCGGGATCGATCAGTTACCAACCTGATTATTGGATGTGATATTAGAATGTTTAGATTATTGGAAATTCATCTAGTCTTGATTGTGAAATTGGCTCTGGCTCGACACAGAGTAACTACAGCGGTAACTACAGCGGTAACTACAGTGGTAACTACAGCGGTAACTACAGTGGTAACTACAGCGGTAACTACAGCGGTAATTACAGTGGTAACTACAGCAGTAACTACAGCGGTAACTACAGCGGTAACTAGAAGTGGTAACTACAGTGGTAACTACAGTGGTAACTACAGCGGTAACTACAGCGGTAACTACAGTGGTAACTGCAGCGGTAACTACAGTGGTAACTACAGTGGTAACTACAGCGGTAACTACAGTGGTAACTACAGTGGTAACTGCAGCGGTAACTACAGTGGTAACTACAGTGGTAACTACATCGGTAACTACAGCGGTAACTACAGTGGTAACTACAGCGGTAACTACAATGGTAACTACATCGGTAACTACAGTGGTATCTAGACGTGGTAACTACAGCGGTAACTACAGTGGTAACTACATCGGTAACTACAGCGGTAACTACAGTGGTAACTACAGTGGTAACTACAGTGGTAACTACATCGGTAACTACAGCGGTAAATACAGTGGTAATTACAGTGGTAACTACATCGGTAACTACAGCGGTAACTACAGCGGTAACTACAGCGTTATCTACAGTGGTAACTACATCGGTAACTACAGTGGTAACTACAGCGGTAACTACAGCGGTAACTACAGCGGTAACTACAGTGGTAACTACAGTGGTAACTACAGCGGTAACTACAGCGGTAACTACAGCGGTAACTACAGTGGTAACTACAGCGGTAACTACAGCGGTAACTACAGTGGTAACTACATCGGTAACTACAGCGGTAACTACAGTGGTAACTACAGTGGTAACTAGTTATCGAACATATGGCGCTGAGGAAACAGCAAGATATCTGCTTCCAACAGGAAGTGGAGTGAAGAAGAAAACAGCATAAAATGGACAAAATAAAAGCACGCCCTGGTCATGAGAGGATTACAAGAAGTGGACAGGAAGCACGTTCCGTGGTGAATGTGATGTCATCTCCTGTCTCCGGTCTCTATGACAACCAGCTACGCTGAGGTGATACTAACCCTTAATGGGACGCAACGTAGCTGGCGACACGTACTGGAAACATGGCTTTTGTGCGTCATGAAGAAGAAACAATATTATTTATCTATTGGGGACTAAAATAATATTCCACATGTAATCCTGAATTGGGTGTATTTAGTTACTTCCCAGTTATTATGATGTGAATTGATGCTAAAAAAAGCAACAGTGCCTGCAGTCCGCACGAAACAAGCTACGCTTCCTCCTTCTCTTTCTGTAACCCCCCGCTCCTGATTTCCCTTCTTTCCTCCTTCCCCCCCCCCCCCCCCTTATCCTCCTCCATCCCCAGGCTGGTACAGAGAGAGGTGGAGGAAACAGAGGAGGAAGCGTGGACAAAGCAGAGCGGGGCCACAGAAAGGCGGACTCCCGCCGAGCCCAAGCGGTGGCTGACACGCCGCACATTCAGCCATCGTTACGTAGCAATTAATAAGGTCAGCAGCAGAACAAAACGCTTCAAGGGTAAAAAAATAAAATAAAATAGAGATCTCTGTCATCAGTGCTGCTACAACAAATGATTTTCAGCACAAATGTCCTTATAAGGGCATCTGAGCCTGAACGTGAGGAGAACTTAAAAGCATAATTATACAATCAATTGATTTGGAAAATCATTACAAAGTCCTGATTGTGGCAATCGTGCATTTTGCCCCCCGTCCCACTGCAAAGTATTTAATAAAGAGTTTGTAAAATATTCAAATGTTGATTTTCTTTTTGAAATACTTTGAAATAATAAATTGCGCAGGACGTAAAAAAAAGTAAACATTCATAGAGTAATCATACAGATACTTTTGCCATATTCATTTTGGAATTTATTTGTGGAGTATATGTTTTTTTGCAATCTTCATATACCGGTATTCAAAGTCGAAAAAGAACAAAAACCTGCCAACATATCGAGCTTCTGCACAGCCTCATTTTTTCCGACCTCTGCCCTTTCTGCCGTCTCAGTGAACCAGCGAGCAGCTGACAGGTCTGACTGGTGACAATCCTGCAGGCCACAGATTGAGCCTTTGTCATCGATCAGAGAATCAAGTAATTGAATAACTGCAAACAGAGATTGCTTTAATGTTTATATTATTCTGTGATTACACAAATATGCTCCTTTTTGTACAATTTCATTAGCTGTAGGAAAAGCCCGAATTTATACCAGAACATTCTCTCGAACATTCAGCAGCACTTTCTGCCCCGCTCGGCTCCAACGACAGCATCAGTTCAACAAATGCACCAAAGCTGGCAACGTGCGCAGCTTTTTCACAACTTCATGGTTTTTCTTTTCTGCAGTAAAACCAGCTCAGCAATTCCAACCACGCAGGAGCATCAGCAGCCGTTTCTCCAGCGATGCAGTCGAAGCAGCAATTACACCACCAAAATAATAACAATAATAAAAGAAAAGCCACTTACTGAGGACGGCAAGCCGGGAGGGACCTTCCGCACTTTTTTTGTGTGAACCTCTGAAAGAGAGAAGAAAAAAAAGGCGTTTATTTCTCCTTGAAACTGAGCTTCTGGCTCGACTTTAATTTAATTGATCGGCTGAAGAAAGAGCGAGACGACTTTTCAAGCCATGGCTGATAAATCAACAAAGGAGGCTTTTAGTAAAAACATGCGCGAGACAATACGACGCAGAAATCAAAAGACCAGGAGACAAGAAGGGCCGGGGTGATTTTTTTGTCTTTTTTTTTTTTTATAAAATGAAGAAGGGCAGCTTTTCATAGGGGAAGAATATCAGTCAGGGTTTCTCTCAAGGAGAGTGACGGAGCAGCCTATCAACCTGGAAGGTGAGACTTTGATGGGGAAATGAAAGAACAGTTTTTTTGGAAGCCTGCCCATAGTGTGTGTGTGTGTGTCCAGTCAAGGTTAATGCTACCGAGGCTGCACCGCAACCGCCATTGTCCTGCTCTCAAAAAAGACTTCCTTGTATTTTTCTGTGATGCCCCCGTCTGGAATACGCACAGATAAAGCAGGACGGTCCCACAGCAACACAAACGCACACTCACAAAACACACACAGCGTTTGATTAAAAAGCCAAACATGCACTTTAATGGGCTTAATCTAATAATCACTGATGACCGATACTTGACACATTAAGAAAAAAAATAGTTGAAGGCCTAAATCTGTAAAATGAATAAATAACTATTTAAAAGGGACAAACAAAAAGCTGAATTTGTATTAAAGTGTTGGCTGTATGATGTTAGTCTGAATTACATCGAGCGATGTTCGCTCTGCACCCCAGCATGGAGGCTATTTGTGGTGACATCAGATCTCTTGTGGGGTGTTGCTGCTATATTCTGAGCATTCTGCCTGCTCTTCTTATTTAAACCACACGAGCGCCTTTACACAAACATTCTAACATCCACGAGCGACTGATTTATAACTGTTTTATTAGACTGCGTGTTTATTCAGAGAGCATATTCTTGCATCTTTAAGGCATTGCAGGCCTGAAACACACAAACATGTGAATGGAGAAGCCGTTTATGAGGACAGACCTGGAGTGTGTGACCAGTGCGTTGCAACGACTCACCCAATGAGTCCATAGGCAGAGTTCTCCTCCGTGGGTTGGAGCCGTAGTGCTGGTAGTACTGCCCCGCCGGCTTCGTAGGCGACGCCGCGCCAGGACTCCCCAAGCCCAGCTCGCCCCCCAGGATGGACTGGGCAGGACGCGGCGAGAGAAAAGCACAAACAGAGAGCGACAGCGGCAGTTCGTTAACGCTGGGGGTCAGGCACGATTAAATACACGGGCCGTTTAAATGCTTTCTTCTTTTTTTTGCCTAATTTGGTAGATTTAGAATTTATTTATTTCTGCAAGTATCCAACATACCAACATGGTTGCGTTGCGGACATTTCTGAAGACAATAAAAATAAAAATATTGTTTTGCATGTTGAAGACAGGCAGAACATGAATAATCAGTGACAGGACACCAGGAATGGAAGCTGGAATGTTGGTGAAAGTCCTCTTGATGTGTTAATGTCGGAATATTGAAATTACCAGAAGCATTTTTTTTTAGTAAAGATTTTTTGGTGCCAGCTGTTTGCTATAAGAGCATTTATGTCTTCCATTGAGGGAAGAGAGTCAGGATTTGGTTTTGGTGTGAGGTGCTGAGGTGTAGAAGGAAAACTTCACTGCAGTATAATGGGAGTGGATCACACCGAAAGTACAAACAACATGTCTGAAAAAGGAACACAAGATAATCCTCCGGCTTTGTGAAATAACCAAACCCAGCTTTAATGATAGAATATATTCGTCAGAGCAGCATTTTAACCCTCATGTGCCCCGAAGTCAAGGACACTTAGTCCAGGTGCAAGTTACGCCAGTATATAGTTAAAAAATAAAATAAAATAAAGACACAAAAAAAACATTTTGCAGATCAGTCAAAAAAAGAAGCACAAGATTTTTTTCTTTGGTGTGAAACAGCAACTAAGTCGGAGCCTGATGTATCAGAACTTTAGGCTTATTTGATGCAAAGCGACGAACGCACAAAAACGTGCTGCGAGACGACACACAACACACAACACACAACATAGATAGATAGATAGATAGATAGATAGATAGATAGATAGATAGATAATAGATAGATAGATAGATAATAGATGATAGATAGATAGATGATAGATAGATAGATAGATAGATAGATAGATAGATAGATAGATAGATAGATAATAGATGATAGATAGATAGATAGATAGATAGATAGATAGATAGATGATAGATAGATAGATAGATAGATGATAGATAGATAGATGATAGATAGATAGATAGATAGATAGATAGATAGATAGATAGATAGATGATAGATAGATAGATAGATAGATAGATAGATGATAGATAGATGATAGATGATAGATAGATGATCGATAGATGATAGATAGATAGATAGATAGATAGATAGATAGATAGACAGATAGATGATAGATTGATGATAGATAGATAGATTATAGATAGATAGATAGATAGATAGATAGATAGATAGATAGATAGATGATAGATAGATGATAGATAGATAGATAGATAGATAGATGATAGATAGATAGGTAGATGATAGATAGATAGATAGATAGATAGATGATAGATAGATGATAGATAGATGATAGATAGATAGATAGATGATAGATAGATGATAGATAGATAGATAGATAGATAGATAGATAGATGATAGATAGATGATAGATAGATAGATAGATAGATAGATAGATAGATAGATAGATAGATGATAGATAGATGATAGATAGATAGGTAGATGATAGATAGATAGATAGATGATAGATAGATGATAGATAGATGATAGATAGATAGATAGATAGATGATAGATAGATAGATAGATGATAGATGATAGATGATAGATAGATGATAGATAGATGATAGATAGATAGATAGATAGATGATAGATAGATGATAGATAGATAGATAGATGATAGATAGATGATAGATAGATGATAGATAGATGATAGATAGATGATAGATAGATAGATAGATAGATAGATAGATGATAGATAGATGATAGATAGATAGATAGATGATAGATAGATAGATGATAGATGATAGATAGATGATAGATAGATAGATAGATTGATAGATAGATGATAGATAGAAAGATAGATAGATGATAGATGATAGATGATAGATAGATGATAGATGGGTTTTATGAAGCCTCCTAACAAAGCCTACCTCAGATCATGTCGATCATGATAAAGGGTGATGTCATGGTATTTACCTCCATGAGAACGACCTCATGCTGCTCAGCGTGGAGACGCTCAACCTCTCAGCTCCACAGCCCAGAGTCTAACTTCTGCTCCCCGACGGGTTCTCCCCCTTCCAGCCGTGACTCTGTTTACGGCTAAACCTTTGCAAACCGCTCTCACATTGTCCTGCTAATTAAGTTCAGTGATGGCGCAGCAACAAGTGCCGTCTCTGAGAAGACGTGAGCATGAAAGAGAGAGAGAGAGGATGGAGGAGGGGGTCTTTTTTTAGTTCGCGTGGAGGGAAAAGGTGGAAAGCTTGGCTGCCCACCCCCCAACCTCCTTTAAATAGACTCCCCCACGACTCCGTTAAAGGGTAGATTTTCATCCCCAGCTTTCTCGTTAAGTAAGTAGTGTGCAGTATATTTAAAGCAGAAGGTGGAGACGTGTGTTTGGGGGGGTGATGGTTCTCCGGCCTAATCTGAATTCTGATCAGCATGTCCGTCCGCTCTGTGGCTGAAAACAAGCGTTAGCCTGGCAGCGCCGGCCCGTGGAAGGCTTTTCTCATGCTAAACAGGGCCTGAGTAGACCAATTACAGGGCTCTGAGCCATTCTCTGGCCTAAAACAAAAAGGCCCTTGTCTTAAATAAAGTCAGTCACACACACTGTGGGAGAGGGAGTCAGACACAAAGGCACACGCACACGCACACAACCGCACACCAATTCAGTCATCCCGGTCCCTTGTGTGTGTGTGTGTGTGTGTCGCCAAGGGTAGAACAGGGTTCCCACTAAAACAAAAAAGGGTCTCATTGATTGCGGCACTTTTTTTTCTATTCTTTTGTTTGTTTGTTTTTTTCTTCTCGCAGTCGTGCCTCGCGCCAGGCTATGCCGGGACGGTCGCCTAGGCAACGGGGGGAGTTTACCCATCTGTCCATCTGTCTGTCTCTTTACCTGTTTGTCTCGCGGTCCCCGTCAGCTTCACTTCACTACACACAATCTGTTATTGCAAATGGCAAGATGGAAGTCAGGGATCGGGGGGGGGGGGGCAAAGGGATTCACAGCAGGCCGCTGTCTCCGGCCTTAGATTTGGGCAAAATAGATATCAGGAGCAACATAAGATATCCAGAGCGTGATAGCTTCAGTACTGCAGTGCCATTCTTGGCATGCCCGTTCGGGGGGGGGGAGGGGGCTGCTGGTTCCATATTTCTTGTATATTTCCTTTACTTCCTGTCTCAAGGAAGATGCTCTCTCAAATAAATACAAAGTTTATACCAGAAGTCTTGGACAAGCTCCTCGTCTCACAGACCACAACGTCACTCTCGTCAGTGGCTTCTTCTCAAAACCGCCAGAACTGTTGACAGCCTCGGGCTGACTGTAACCATGGCAACACAGCAAAATTAAAGTGCCACCGAAATGACTTTTCCCTACGCAAAATGTCTCTTCTGAGAGGCGTTAATGGGCAAACATCCAGGATGCGGGCGCACATGGTGCCAACCAATGAGAAGCCGAGGTGAAAAAGAGCAGCGCTGCGTCTAACTGATGCCACAAACACCGGCTCGGTCAGCATCGTTCACCGCGCTCCGATCCCAGAGCGGCTGTTTGTTTCCTGAATGAAAAGTAATCAGATTACACTGCTAGGCAGCGCAGACTTGTGACACCTTTAGGAAGTGATGTATGCTTGAAAGAAAAGCCCCTCTGTCGCCGCAGGAAATGAGTCCAATCCATCAGGTTGACACGCAGCGTTCAGCAGCTCCTCTGTGACCCACAGGTACCAGAACCTCTGAGGGGATCCAGAGATTCGTGCGCCTCTCCCTCCCACCTCTTTCTTTCTGCTGCTTTCAACTCTACACTTTCTTGTGTTCTCTGTCTCACTCAAACACACACACACACAACCAGAGGTCTGTTTCTCACATAGCTGACTGGGCTCCGGTACCCAGCTGCTCGCAGAGACGATATTAACTAAGATAGATTACAAGACACAACGGGAGGGAGGTAGAGAAGCGAAGACGAGACCAACAAGGGAGACAGAAGAACAAGCGGAGCGACGACAGACGCTAAAGAGAAGAGAATAAAGTCGTAGTCGGGCTGGACGGCTGCAGGCAGGCAGCCTGACAGATTTTGGTTTTCGTTTATGTTCCTATGAGTGCCTTAAGCCGTGGGCCGTCACACGATTTTATTATGTTCGCATAATGACAATAAAGAATCTTGAACCATGTATTCATGATAAACATAAATGTTGTTATTATTAAAGTGGTTCTTTAACTTTTAACTGAGCCTGTCTAACTGTCCCTCTGATTACACTCTCTATGCTAAGCTAAGCTAACTGTATAAACCCTTTCCTTTGCAAATATGACTCCTAATAGAAATACGTAAATAACGGCTTAATTTGGTAGATTTAGTTACAGTTTTATTTTGCAAAAATAAATAGCTGTTTCTAATCTTTGGATGACCCTCCTCGATGTCCACGTCGCTAGCTAATGCTAGCGACGTGGACATCAGCGGTGAGGGCCACTCAGATCAATTTCCACAATCCCAACGATGAGAGAAAGAGAGACAGGAAGAAGTCATTAATTACCAGGAAGTGCTGGCAAGGCAGCGGCGCACCTGTATGCCAGCTACGCTCCAGATGACACACACACACACACACACACACACCTATACACTCCCTCCTAGGGGAGGGAGGCCCTAAGACAGTAAAAACAGCCGAGACAAGAGATAAAAGTGGACCCACAGAGCCAGAAGAGTGGAGCCACGCATCACCCATCAGATATTACTCTCATCCAGACAATGTATCAATTAATCATTACATCTGTAAACTGATAAAACAGTTAAGATAAAAAGAAAATGATTGATGATCAAAGATGGGTCCACAGTATGAAATGGTTAGACGGATGTAACAACCAGTAACATCCAGTAACACCCAGTAACAACCAGTAACATCCAGTAACAACCAGTAACATCCAGTAACACCCAGTAACAACCAGTAACATCCAGTAACAACCAGTAACATCCAGTAACATCCAGTAACATCCAGTAACACCCAGTAACAACCAGTAACACCCAGTAACAACCAGTAACAACCAGTAACAACCAGTAACATCCAGCAACAACCAGTGACACCCAGTAACACCCAGTAACATCCAGTAACACCCAGTAACAACCAGTAACATCCAGTAACAACCAGTAACAACCAGTAACACCCAGTAACAACCAGTAACAACCAGTAACAACCAGTAACACCCAGTAACACCCAGTAACAACCAGTAACAACCAGTAACACCCAGCAACATCCAGTAACATCCAGTAACAACCAGTAACACCCAGTAACATCCAGTAACATCCAGTAACAACCAGTAACAACCAGTAACAACCAGTAACACCCAGTAACACCCAGTAACAACCAGTAACATCCAGTAACATCCAGTAACAACCAGTAACAACCAGTAACAACCAGTAACAACCAGTAACACCCAGTAACATCCAGTAACATCCAGTAACAACCAGTAACAACCAGTAACAACCAGTAACACCCAGTAACATCCAGTAACACCCAGTAACATCCAGTAACATCCAGTAACAACCAGTAACAACCAGTAACAACCAGTACCAACCAGTAACATCCAGTAACAACCAGTAACAACCAGTAACAACCAGTAACAACCAGTAACATCCAGTACACGGACTGGGCTGATCACCTGACACGAGGACAGCCAATGGAGCCTCAGATCCCGCATTACAACACAAACACACAGAGAAACTGTCCAATCATATCGCTCTGGAACACCAGCTGGTGTGTGCGTGTGTGTCCCACTCTGACATCATCTCAACACACACACACACACACACACACAGGCAATTCAAAGCATTTCTTATTAATTAGCGTTCAACGCTTGGCTTGAAAAATAAATAGTGATCATTTAAGAGCACTGAGAGGAATCAGACAGCATATCAGACAATTTCTGGCAGCGTCCTGCATGTGTGCAATCACTGTGTGTGTGTGTGTGGGGGGGGGGGGGGGGGGCAGGGCAGTATATTACAGTAATAGTGTAAAAAAGGTAAGAGCAAAAGGGAGGGAGTTTGGTATAAATGAGGTTAAATGGTGAGAGTACAGACAGAGATTGAATGACAGAAGTAGAATAAGAGGGAGAGAACTGGGAGGAGACAGGAGGTGGTAACAGAGGAAAAAAGGGGAAATGTCCGGACGTGTGAAGAAAGAAACGGAAGGTTTTATTATTTGTCTTCAGCATTTTGTCCAGAACACAAAATGTTGTTTTCACCGTACTACAAAGGGGCCCCTCCAGACGATTAAACGCACACACACATATCTAGAGGGGACGGTCCCATTACCACTTCCACCCCAGTGGGGATGAAGAACAGTGGAAGGAGAAGGTCAACAGAGAGATGGAACAACAGAAGAAAGTGTAGATAAAAGAGGCAAAAAGGGAAGGAAGGAAAGGAAAGAAGGAGCCAAGGAGGATTGAGTGAAGGAAAAAGAAAGG
>NC_090915.1:633800-663800 GCF_040956055.1 Brachionichthys hirsutus | reverse complement strand
AAAGATGGAGTAAAGATGGAGTAAAGAGGAAGTAAAGATGAAGTATAGATGGAGTAAAGATGGAGTAAAGAGGAAGTAAAGATGAAGTATAGATGGAGTAAAGATGGAGTAAAGATGAAGTATGGATGGAGTAAAGATGAAGTAAAGATGGAGTAAAGATGGAGTATAGATGGAGTATAGATGGAGTAAAGATGGAGTAAAGATGGAGTATAGATGGAGTAAAGATGGAGTATAGATGGAGTAAAGATGGAGTAAAGATGAAGTATAGATGGAGTAAAGATGGAGTATAGATGGAGTAAAGATGGAGTATAGATGGAGTAAAAATGGAGTAAAGATGAAGTATAGATGGAGTAAAGATGGAGTAAAGATGGAATAAAGATGGAGTATAGATGGAGTAAAGATGGAGTAAAGATGGAGTAAAGATGAAGTATAGATGGAGTAAAGATGGAGTAGAGATGGAGTAAAGATGGAGTAAAGATGGAGTATAGATTGAGTAAAGATGGAGTAAAGATAAAGTATAGATGAAGTATAGATGAAGTAAAGATGGCGTAAAGATGAAGTATAGATGGAGTAAAGATGGAGTAGAGATGGAGTAAAGATGGAGTAAAGATGGAGTATAGATTGAGTAAAGATGGAGTATAGATGGAGTAAAGATGAAGTATAGATGAAGTAAAGATGAAGTATAGATGGAGTAAAGAGGAAGTAAAGATGAAGTATAGATGAAGTAAAGATGGAGTAAAGATGAAGTATAGATGAAGTAAAGATGAAGTATAGATGGAGTAAAGAGGAAGTAAAGATGGAGTAAAGATGGAGTAAAGATGGAGTAAAGATGGAGTAAAGATGGAGTAAAGATGAAGTAAAGATGGAGTAAAGATGGAGTAAAGATGGAGTATAGATGGAGTATAGATGGAGTAAAGATGGAGTAAAGATGGAGTATAGATGGAGTAAAGATGGAGTAAAGATGAAGTAAAGAGGAAGTATAGATGGAGTAAAGATGGAGTAAAGATGAAGTATAGATGGAGTAAAGATGGAGTATAGATGGAGTAAAGATGGAGTAAAGATGGAGTATAGATGGAGTAAAGATGGAGTATAGATGGAGTAAAGATGGAGTAAAGATGGAGTATAGATGAGTAAAGGTGGAGTAAAGATGAAGTATAGATGAAGTAAAGATGAAGTATAGATGGAGTAAAGAGGAAGTAAAGATGAAGTATAGATGGAGTAAAGATGGAGTAAAGAGGAAGTATAGATGGAGTAAAGATGGAGTAAAGATGGAGTAAAGAGGAAGTAAAGATGAAGTATAGATGGAGTAAAGATGGAGTAAAGATTGAGTATAGATGGAGTAAAGATGAAGTAAAGAGGAAGTATAGATTGAGTAAAGATGAAGTATAGATGGAGTAAAGAGGAAGTAAAGATGAAGTATAGATGAAGTATAGATGGAGTATAGATGGAGTAAAGATGGAGTAAAGATGAAGTATAGATGGAGTAAAGATGGAGTATAGATGGAGTAAAGATGGAGTAAAGATGAAGTATAGATGGAGTAAAGATGGAATAAAGATTGAGTAAAGATGAAGTAAAGAGGAAGTATAGATTGAGTAAAGATGGAGTAAAGATGGAGTAAAGAGGAAGTAAAGATGAAGTATAGATGGAGTAAAGATGGAGTAAAGAGGAAGTAAAGATGAAGTATAGATGGAGTAAAGATGGAGTAAAGATGAAGTATGGATGGAGTAAAGATGAAGTAAAGATGGAGTAAAGATGGAGTATAGATGGAGTATAGATGGAGTAAAGATGGAGTAAAGATGGAGTATAGATGGAGTAAAGATGGAGTATAGATGGAGTAAAGATGGAGTAAAGATGAAGTATAGATGGAGTAAAGATGGAGTATAGATGGAGTAAAGATGGAGTATAGATGGAGTAAAAATGGAGTAAAGATGAAGTATAGATGGAGTAAAGATGGAGTAAAGATGGAATAAAGATGGAGTATAGATGGAGTAAAGATGGAGTAAAGATGGAGTAAAGATGAAGTATAGATGGAGTAAAGATGGAGTAGAGATGGAGTAAAGATGGAGTAAAGATGGAGTATAGATTGAGTAAAGATGGAGTAAAGATAAAGTATAGATGAAGTATAGATGAAGTAAAGATGGCGTAAAGATGAAGTATAGATGGAGTAAAGATGGAGTAGAGATGGAGTAAAGATGGAGTAAAGATGGAGTATAGATTGAGTAAAGATGGAGTATAGATGGAGTAAAGATGAAGTATAGATGAAGTAAAGATGAAGTATAGATGGAGTAAAGAGGAAGTAAAGATGAAGTATAGATGAAGTAAAGATGGAGTAAAGATGAAGTATAGATGAAGTAAAGATGAAGTATAGATGGAGTAAAGAGGAAGTAAAGATGGAGTAAAGATGGAGTAAAGATGGAGTAAAGATGGAGTAAAGATGAAGTATAGATGGAGTAAAGAGGAAGTAAAGATGGAGTAAAGATGGAGTAAAGATGGAGTAAAGATGGAGTAAAGATGAAGTATAGATGGAGTAAAGATGGAGTAAAGATGGAGTAAAGATGGAGTAAAGATGGAGTATAGATAGAGTAAAGATGGAGTAAAGATGGAGTAAAGATGGAGTAAAGATGAAGTATAGATGAAGTATAGATGGAGTAAAGTGGAAGTAAAGATTAAGTATAGATGGAGTAAAGATGGAGTAAAGAGGAAGTATAGATGGAGTAAAGATGGAGTAAAGAGGAAGTATAGATGGAGTAAAGATGGAGTAAAGATGAAGTATAGATGGAGTAAAGATGGAGTAAAGATGAACTATAGATGGAGTAAAGATGGAGTAAAGATGAACTATAGATGGAGTAAAGATGGAGTAAAGATGGAGTATAGATGGAGTAAAGATGGAGTAAAGATGGAGTATAGATGGAGTAAAGATGGAGTAAAGATGGAGTATAGATGGAGTAAAGATGGAGTAAAGATGAAGTATAGATGGAGTAAAGATGGAGTAAAGATGGAGTATAGATGGAGTAAAGATGGAGTAAAGATGGAGTATAGATGGAGTAAAGATGGAGTAAAGATGGAGTATAGATGGAGTAAAGATGGAGTAAAGATGAAGTATAGATGGAGTAAAGATGGAGTATAGATGGAGTAAAGATGGAGTATAGATGGAGTAAAAATGGAGTAAAGATGAAGTATAGATGGAGTAAAGATGGAGTAAAGATGGAATAAAGATGGAGTATAGATGGAGTAAAGATGAAGTATAGATGGAGTAAAGATGGAGTAAAGATGGAGTAAAGATGGAGTAAAGATGAAGTATAGATGGAGTAAAGATGGAGTAGAGATGGAGTAAAGATGGAGTAAAGATGGAGTATAGATTGAGTAAAGATGGAGTAAAGATGAAGTATAGATGAAGTATAGATGAAGTAAAGATGGCGTAAAGATGAAGTATAGATGGAGTAAAGATGGAGTAGAGATGGAGTAAAGATGGAGTAAAGATGGAGTATAGATTGAGTAAAGATGGAGTATAGATGGAGTAAAGATGAAGTATAGATGAAGTAAAGATGAAGTATAGATGGAGTAAAGAGGAAGTAAAGATGAAGTATAGATGAAGTAAAGATGGAGTAAAGATGAAGTATAGATGAAGTAAAGATGAAGTATAGATGGAGTAAAGAGGAAGTAAAGATGGAGTAAAGATGGAGTAAAGATGGAGTAAAGATGGAGTAAAGATGAAGTATAGATGGAGTAAAGAGGAAGTAAAGATGGAGTAAAGATGGAGTAAAGATGGAGTAAAGATGGAGTAAAGATGAAGTATAGATGGAGTAAAGATGGAGTAAAGATGGAGTAAAGATGGAGTAAAGATGGAGCATCTTGAGCTGAAGAACAGACTGGTCCCTGCATGTTCTCTCTGCTTCAATAAGTTGATCCTGTAAAGCGTTAATCCTCTTTCTGCTTGTTCCCCTCTGAATACCGTGGCCGGTTGATTTCATTGATGAACACACATCAGAAGACATCGTGGAATTGGATTTGCTTCTAAAATAAGGCACAGACTGAAGGAACCTTGAAATAGTTTTAATAAAATCACATTTATCGTGTCCGTGTCTAGTGATCTAGTCATGAATGGGTCCTTGTTCAGAGTACTCTCCCCGCAATAAGGGTAAAAGTGTGTAGCACGATATGTTGCGCACGTGCAGCATCATCAACCTCCATTTGTATAAACAAAGAATAGCCGTCATTTTATACTTCTGCCATAGTTCATTCATTTAGTCACACCTCATGCAGAGTAAGTCTTCATTTCCTGCTGTCGCTGTCCGGAGCAGTCAGCTGGTCATGTCTATCCAATAGCACGGAGGTGCGACTTTGTTATTAGCCAATTATCTTACAGGTGTCTCTTTTCATCTTTTTCTCTCTGTTCCTCCAGTCCTTTAATCCTTCTATTTTGTTCACCCTCAGCCTTTACATTAAAACCTGAGAACAAGTTCAGATCAAGTTTGTGCCAGTCAGGAACAACAACAGTGCATGCGTTGTTAAAAGCAGTCTAGCTGGCCCGTGCTCAGAACAACTGTTGGGGGCTCGTACTTCCTGCCGCCAGACCATTGGTCAGAAAAGTCCTTGGAAACCAAATTCCTCTGAAAAGCCCACGCAAAGAAACCTTGGGCCAGCCGGAGGGGATGAGGACAGTTGTCCACATGTACACATACAACACACACACACACACACACACTGAAAAGAGAGTGAATGAGAAGTAGAGAAAAACGGGTTGAGAGAGAGGAGAGAGAGGAATGATAAATTAATTCCACATTTCCGTCACTTGTTTCGCCCTGACTGTGACTCAGTGCCACGAACCGCAGACGGAAAATAAAATGTAAGTAAAACAGAAGGAGCGGAGAGAACAACGTCACACGTTAGCGTCGGCCGTTCAAAGAAGTGCAACAAATTCACGGTGATGCAAAGGTCCGGCCTTCACCTGCCTGCTGTTTACAGCGGCGTCGCCTTAGCAACCACATCTGGCCATACATCGATCAAACCACTGGAACATTTCACACAACAAAGCCTCCTTCCCTGCCACATACAGGAACTACAAAGGTTTGTCTGCTGCCCTTTGCTGGCCCTTAAGTCGCCCCTCCAAAAGGTAGTAAGGGAAAAGAATAAAGAACAAAGAACAGAGGTCAGAGGTCAGACTACGGCCCTGTCTGCACGTTCTTATTGTAATCAATAAGCAAGCAAACTTTACAGGGACCAGAAACCGAGTCACTGATATGTTCCAGACACGCTCTGCAAAGCATTCAACCTGTTTATATCAGATGCCAATCAGCTGTTTCTCATGTGGCCTGAGGGCAACATGAGAAACATGGAGGTCAGAGGTCAGTGAGTGTTGGCGAGCAGTGAACAGGAAGCTGTGGAGGACACACACCTGCAGACGGACAGTGGACACAGCTCGCGCTTGTTTGTAATGCCAAGCGGCGCTGCGGTTTTAATGCGTGCGTGTGTGTGTGTGTGTGTGTGTGTGTGAAGGTTTAAGGTTTTCTTTTTTTATGTTGCATTCCACCCTAACCACACATCCAGGCTGCTGCTGCTGCCGGCCTGCGACCAAACTACTGATCTGATAACTGGATGACAAGCCTGCTTTGGTGTGGCTGAGAAGAGAGAGAGAGAGGGAGAGAGGGAGGGAGGGAGGGAGAGAGGGAGAGGGAGAGGGAGAGGGAGAGAGAAAGAGAGAGGGAAAATCTTCCTCTCTCATCCAGATGATGTGGACTTATGTCGTCAACATGTCCCTTTCGGCGGCTTCAGATCGCTGCCACAGAGAAGCCGCCCAGCGGAGCCGCCCAGCGGGGGCGTGTGGGGGGGTCGCCGGCCCCGGACAGCGTTTCTGCTGTGGCTGTGGGAGAGGAGGCGATAGATCCCCATAAAACCAGCAGTGGAGCGAGGAACAGTCTGGAGAGGAGAGCGAAGGTTTGCCCTGCAGGTGGCGTGATAGCCAGGAAGTCAGGCAACCAATCACGATCAATGGGGGGGGTCATTAATAGAAGAGGCCTATGATGTTGTTTTTATGGATCCACTGCAAATCGCTGGCCTACAGGAACCTAGGATGCCTCCCAGTAAATCAATAATCAATAATCAATAATCAATCACAAAGCTCGTGTTTATAATGGATCAGTCAACTCGAGATCTGGTAATAAGCGTTGCCTTCATGAGGCAACAGTCTCAGTAGCGACTTCCAGACTTCCCTCTCCCCAGCCACCTCCTCCAGCGCTCCCAAGGGGGGTCCCAAGGGGGGGTCCCAGGGGGTCCCAAGGGGGTCCCAGGCGTTCCCGGGCCAGCCGAGAGACAGAGTCTCTCCAGCGTATTTAGATACATATTTATATGAGCCTGACATTCAAATACAAATTTCAAATATTCATTCATTGTCCCAACCGCTTATTCCGTCATCGGGTCGCGGGCCAAGCTGGAGCCAATCCCAGCAGTCAATGGGCGAGAGGCGGGGCTACACCCTGGACAAGCCGCCAGTTCATCACCGGGCAACACAGAGACAGACAATCAGCCACACACACACTCACACCTACGGGCAATTTAGTGTCACCAACCAGCCTAGGAGAACCCGGAGAGAACCCACGCAGGCACGGGGAGAACCCAGAGAGAACCCACGCAGACACGGAGAGAACCTGGAGAGAACCCACGCAGACACGGGGAGAACCCGGAGAGAACCCACGCAGACACGGGGAGAACCCGGGGGGGAGAACCCACGCAGACACGGGGAGAACCCAGAGAGAACCCACGCAGACACGGAGAGAACCCAGAGAGAACCCACGCAGACACGGGGAGAACCCAGAGAGAACCCACGCAGACACGGAGAGAACCCGGAGAGAACCCACGCAGACACGGGGAGAACCCGGGGGGGAGAACCCACGCAGACACTGAGAGAACCCAGAAAGAACCCACGCAGACACGGGGAGAACCCGGAGAGAACCCACGCAGACACGGAGAGAACCCGGAGAGAACCCACGCAGGGAGAACATGCAAACTCCTCACAGAATGGACACAAGTCGGAGACGAACCCGCGACCATCTCGCTGTGAGGCAACAGCGCTTACCACTGCGCCACCGTGGCCATGTTTCCCACCCCCCATTTCAGCTTCCCTGTTTATACGGGATGCATGCAGGCACTCATCTGTATTAAAGACTGTCCAGTAACCCCCCCCCCCCCCCCCCGAACATCACTGGGCCTCTTTCATGGAAAATGCAGATGCGTGTGATGGATTGTATCTATCGGCTCTAAATTCTGAAGTAGAAGTCTCAAAATCTAGAAAGGCCATGAGATGATACGTTTGGTAATAAAGTTAAAGGCAACATGAAACTGTGTCCGGAGTCGCCGTGGTGACTGCACTTTGTAGCAGGAAGTGACAAGAATCAAAAATCCATTCACAGGATTAACAATTCTTTGCTTGACATTGTGTTTCCGTGAGACAAAGTCAAACAGAATGCATGTGTGAGTCTGTGTCTGCTGGTTAAGGCCAGCCTGATAGCATCAGCTCAACCACTGGAGGGGGAGGCCGTTTGCTTTGATTATACAGCAACATGTTTGGGCGCGCAGCTGCAGGGACTTTTGCAGATTTGTGGCAGTAACAGCATTATGATGCATATATTCAAAACTTAAATACTCTCTAACAAACTGCAGCCAGAAGCTAAATTACCTCAAATCTCCCACGGCCCACGCCTATTTAGATTGGTCAGAGAGCTGTGGAGTAAACGGGGGGGGGGGGGTCATTGGAAATCGTCCTGCTGCTAGCGCGCGAGCTCATCCTCCCTTCTAAGTGTTGTTTTAACAGCCGGGGATGAAGCCTGGATTTTTGGACTTCGGCCCAGGATGTAAATTTATCTGCCATTTTCAAACAATTTCCATCAGGAGCCATTCAGACTGAGTAACGGGATCATTTGACAGAAGCCCAGAAGAAAAATGGCCTGTGAGGCAATAATGTTTGATTTATCTCACAGTTTTGTCCCCTACGGTTTGCCGTAGCCTCAGACAAAGGCTGCAGCTGGATAAGAGAGGTGGATATAAATACAAGATGGGCGCCGACGGATGGATGGAGATAACAATAGATGAACTTATTGTCTACTGAATGGATGTATTAATGAAAATGTATAAATTACTGCGTGATTCAGTAAAAACAAACAGTATAAATTATAAATAAACAAGAATAGTTGTAGTGTTTGAATGAATATAGCAGACATTGTGAAGTCAGTCCTATTCCTGAACAAATGAAACACGCGGCTAACATCAGCGACGTGAGATAATAGATAACAGATTCCTGCTCGAAGGGATGAATCCATGAAAAACTGTTGAACCGAAATCACGAAGCGCAAAAAGAAGAAGAGTCAACTGGACTGCTTAAGTTTGGTTGAAGACGTTTCCCTTCTCATCCAAGTGGCTCCTGTTGAACACATTCAACAACCCAACGATGAATGAGACGCGTTCAAACCAGACCAGCAGCGGCGGAAAAGACCGCCGCATCCAAACTGCTGACACACTTGGCATGCGGCAGGGAGACCAGCTCTTTCTATTGATGTGTGTGTGTGTGTGTGTGTGTTTGAATTTCAGGGCCAAAGCCGTCATTTGAACAGAATGAGAAAGATCAGAACCAAAGACAGGAAGGTCATTTCACTGTTACAGTCTGAAAACGACAAGCCGTCCTTCAAATGCCAAACGTTCTGCTTCCCTTTTATCTCCCTCATTCTCCTTTCTGTCCTCTTTTCATTCACAAGGCTCGACAGTCACGGTTGCCCGGTTGCCCCGAGCAACCAGATTTGGCCCCGCCGTCCATCACTTAGTTTTGCTGGCCGCTCCAGTGGCGTTCACCTCCGAACCAGAACAAGCGTCCTGTTAGAGATCCCTCCGCGTACGTGTGTCAAACAAGTTCTCAAATTAAAGTATTTAAAATGGCTCTTATTACTTTCACCTCATTAAAAACTCAACATGTATGCCGGCGTCTTTCATTTTTTAATCACTGTAACTGTTTGACGCCAGATTCTGCGACTTCAACAGTCCTTTCGTAGCGTTTCGTCAACGGACGCTTTGGTTTCCGCTCCACAACGCTGGACCCGAGTCGGAGTCCAACCCGAGTGTGATTCCATGAGCCATGCTCATTGGTCCAGCTCAAAGAAGCTTGACACTTTCTGCTTTCACCCTCTACCTAAGGATGGCGAGGGCGCACCGGGCCGTGGCACCAACACCACCTGCTGGTCAAAGTCAGTCTCTTGTCCGGTGCATTATTCCTGTAACACCGGGCATAGACCACAATAGCGCCGGCGCTACGGTCGTAGCTAACGGGTTATGTTCACTTCGTACATCCTCTGTACTCTGTTCACGTCTTAAGTGTGTGGGTATGACGGATACGTATGATACGGCGAAAGGACTGAGGGCAGTGTAGCTATAAAGGAACCAGGTCCTGTCCGAAGGTTTATGGAGACCAGCTCAGAGTCCACGCTAACGTTAGCATATGTCTCGAATAGCCCCTCAGCATGAGAATCCTAACAGATCCTGCATAGAATGCTCGCCCGGACCCTACCGGCCCTTGAGCGAGATCTGCATTAGGAGTTACCATTTCCATGCCAATACTCATTGATTCCACACGTTTCTTAGAAACCCATCGAGTAGTTTTGTGTCATCTTATAGCGAAGAAACAAATAATAAATGTATTATTCCGACAAGTAATCACGAATAGATCCCAAATAGGCTCCTGATCCGGAGCACCTTTCTGAATGTCTGATCGGATGACATCTGGTTTCTTGAATTCCATTTTCTTGACACTGATTAACCTGAGTTTCTGGGAATTGAAGTAGTTTTGTATAACATACTGTAAATACACAGTCGTTTACTGACAGAACTGTGGACAATACCACATTGTAAAGAATACATTAGTACACATTTAGAAGACCACAGCAATAAACTGTATATTCCATCAAAATATATTCAGCTGCTATCCATTTATACATAGTTTTGTATAAAACTACATTTTAAACGAGGCGACATTTGCCGCTCTGCAGCAACATGTGCAATAAAACCTTTATCATCATTGTCTGTGAAAAGTTGTACTGCAGCTGTGACCGGTATATTGTAAAGAAGCTACTGTAAATTAGCATTATTGCGCCTTTAAACGATTTAAACGATCTGTGAGGTCCATCACGGCGAGGATTCATTCAGATTACTACATGCTCAAGATGAAAAGAACGACAGCATCCGACTTGTGACGGCAGCCTGTGGCTCGACTGGAACGGATGCGATCATTTCGTCTCAGAACCCTGAAGGTGGTCATCAAACGACTCGCCTCTGTCGGATTCGTTCAGCAGCCGCAGAATCAAACGCCAACATCTGTAAACGTCCTCAATGATCAACGAGGAGCTTCTAATGGGTGCGTATGGTCCGTGTGGAAAGCCCCGCCCCGAGCCGAGCCGAGCCGACACCTGGCATCACCACTGGTGAACACAAATCAACCAAAGTTAGAGGGCTGAAAAAAAAGAACACGCAACTCCGTGGTCTGCTGGTTCCGCTGCCTGCATCATCGCCGTGGTCACAATCACACGCGATACTCGCAGTAGCGCCGGGTATAACAATGTTATCTCATCTGTTTAGATCAGCTTTAACTCCGATGGCGTTTCCACATATATTCATCTCAGCAAATGTGACTCAGACCAACTCATTAACCGCTAGAATCTACAGGTTCTATCAGCGAGCAGGGATTAAATGTCCTACGGCGTGAGCTGGAACCGCCCTTCATGTTCTCAGGATGCACGCAGAGCCTTCCCCGCGACAAATAGCAAGAAGAAAGAGGTGAAGCGAGAGGTCCCCTTTAAGACCAGTGATCTCTGCTGACTGTGCTGAAGGCCCCGGCAGCATCCACAATGCAGTTTCAATACAACACAAAGGTCACACGGACTGTGTAAGCGATGCCGAGTCAAAAACAACTGCTTGATCAATTTGACTCCTTCATAGACATCTCACTGACTCGTTTACTTTTCTTCTGCAGGCTGATGTGAGGCTCGCTTCAGTCGCTAGTCTGACTCCAGGGACGAAGGGAGATGCAGAAAGCTGAGCATCCTCCAACACTGACCTCAGTTCACCATTGACCTCAGATCAGCACTGACCTCAGATCAACACTGACCTCAGATCAGCACTGACCTCAGATCAACACTGACCTCAGATCAGCAGACTTCAGATCAGCACTGACCTCTGATAAGCACTGACCTCGGATCAACACTGACCTCAGATCAGCACTGACCTCAGATCACCACTGACCTCGGATCACCACTGACCTCAGATCAGCAGACCTCGGATCAACACTGACCTCGGATCAACACTGACCTCAGATTACCATTGACCTCAGATCAGCACTGACCTCAGATCAGCACAGACCTCAGATCAACACTGACCTCAGATCAGCACTGACCTCAGATCACCACTGACCTCGGATCAGCACTGACCTCGGATCAACACTGACCTCAGATCACCACTGACCTCAGATCAGCACAGACCTCAGATCAACACTGACCTCAGATCAGCAGACCTCAGATCAGCACTGACCTCGGATCAGCACTGACCTCGGATCAGCACTGACCTCGGATCACCACTGACCTCAGATCAACACTGACCTCAGATCAGCTGACATCAGATCAGCACTGACCTCGGATCAGCACTGACCTCAGATCAGCACAGACCTCAGATCAACACTGACCTCAGATCAGCAGACCTCAGATCAGCACTGACCTCGGATCAGCACTGACCTCGGATCAACACTGACCTCAGATCAGCACTGACCTCAGATCACCACTGACCTCAGGTCAGCACTGACCTCAGATCAGCTGACCTCAGATCAGCACTGACCTCAGATCAACACTGACCTCGGATCAACACTGACCTCGGATCAGCACTGACCTCGGATCAGCACTGACCTCAGGTCAGCACTGATCTCAGGTCAGTGTTGATCTGAGGTCAGCACTGACCTCGGATCAGCACTGACCTCAGATCAGCACAGACCTCAGATCAACACTGACCTCAGATCAGCAGACCTCAGATCAGCACTGACCTCGGATCAGCACTGACCTCGGATCAACACTGACCTCAGATCAGCACTGACCTCAGATCACCACTGACCTCAGGTCAGCACTGACCTCAGATCAGCTGACCTCAGATCAGCACTGACCTCAGATCAACACTGACCTCGGATCAACACTGACCTCGGATCAACACTGACCTCAGATCAGCACTGACCTCAGATCAGCAGACCTCGGATCAACACTGACCTCAGATCAGCACTGACCTCAGATCAACACTGACCTCGGATCAACACTGACCTCGGATCAACACTGACCTCAGATCAGCACTGACCTCAGATCAGCAGACCTCGGATCAACACTGACCTCAGATCAGCACTGACCTGAGATCAGCACTGACCATTCACTCTGCCATTCGTCTGCGGTTGGACTGACCTGGTGGCAGTGCGGGTTGGACTCCCTGCTGTACGAGTACGAGCTCCTCTCTGTTTTACCTGCAGGGGGCGATGGAGAGGAGAGAGGAGGGAGTTAGAGGGCGCCATAACGTAAGGCAGGTTAGAATATAGATCAATCCATTCACAACAAAGGGGGCGACAGATACACAACATAATGCAGAAATACTACATATTTATTGCGTCATTCATCATCAGTCACTTCCTGAAACACAAATCCGTCCGTCCCTGCCGAGCTGAACCAGTTAACGCCCAGCGGCGGTTCCTGTGAAGTCCATTGAACATAAACACCGACTGACGGCTTTATCATGAAATCAACTCTCGCTCATTTACATGTCTAACATTCGCTCCTGATCAAACTTCAGTGGCATCTGATGGTTTGTGTTCATCATTCCGTCCTTCATACTTTTATTCAGAAGACAACCGAAGCCAGCCTGCGAGATGAGAGTCACGCCGTGTGTTCTGTGTCCCACGAAACGGGGAAGCATGGATCCCTACGCAAAGAACAAAGACGCTTTATGCACGGCGCAACGCAACAAATACAACGCTTCCACTCTCCAGTTCCTCGTGGGTGTAGATCTGGCTCTTTTGCACGCTGACGAAACAATCAACAACGAGACGGGGTCTTTCAGGATGGATTCAGAAAGATCAAGACACCAAGAATGTTTGTCTGGGATTACAGTCGGCAGCGGGACGATCCAGATTCCTCCTCTCGCTTCACGTGAGCTCAACTTCTGTCACAGTTCGACTCCTTTGACCCCCCCGGAGATCCAAAACAGCATTTTCTTTCTAATAATCTGAAATAGTGCCGTTTTGTTAATCTGATTAAATAAATTTAAACATCATTGTTAACTGAATAAATTGAATAAAGAATTGAATTAAATGTAAAAGTAAAATAGTAGTAAAAATCCAAACGCCTCTGTCTTTTTATTTGTTGCTGAATTTTGATCTTGAAATGATGCTAAATCAGGTTATCCTGTGAATAAACGACAGACAACTTCAAAGGATGTGAGGAAAAAAGACATTCTCATCTATCCGACTGTCTTTACAGAAGATCTTTGGTCAAATATGTTGAAGCATATTATTAGAAATCAGACATCAGTGCGTGACAGGAAGGTGAGGCCTCCTTGGCAGGTAAGCCGTTGTCGTTTGAACACACAAACCCTTGCGTGTCTCGCTGTGAAGTGTGTCTGAATTCCGACGATGCGCCGATCACCAGAGACAACAAAGCTAATTTCCTCTCCTCCGAGCCGCGGGACCGCCCCGATCCGATTTTTACCACACAGACCATCGTCTTGGATAAAACCTTAAATCTGCAGCCAGTCTAAATAGTGTGTCGTTACTTTCTGCGGTCGGTGCAGCCGCATGCGCTGAAATAGAAGGGCTGGAATCAGGCCCGCATAGACCAGCGCTGAATGCGTGCCAGCGTGGGCGTCCATGCAGAGGAGGCTGATAATTACAGCCGTTCACAATCGGAAAGCGGTCGCTTTGTGTGTGTGTGTGTGTGTGTGTGTGCGTGTGTGTGCGTGTGTGTGTGCGTGTGTGTGTGTGTGTCTCTGGATGTGACCAATACAGCGGCCTCAGCCACGACTGATGCCAGCTGGACCATTCTGGCACATATACAACCCCCCCCCCCCCACACACACACACACACACATGCTGCCATGGATGCACATTCTCAGAGATGTCCAACATACATATACACACATATATATATATACTGTATATACATATATATACAATTAAAAACATTTGATCCTCATGAATGCAGGCAGTAAATCATTTGTATGGAAAAAGAGTTGGATGAGTAATAATCCCAACCAATGAAACAATGAACTTTTTCTTCACTTGGAAAGTGGAGTCACACCCAATAAATATCACTGAGATGAATACAAGAATTAGATTTAACCACGAGGTTTTACAGAAGCGTGATCTGGTAATGATTACCAAATACTTCAACCAATGAGCAGAGACTAGCTAATTGATGAAGGCAAACAGAAACTGTTAATGATTGTAATGTACTGCAACGTATTCATGTTGGGGTTCTGAGTTGTTTGATTTCATTCATTCTCCTCTCTGCCTCTCTCTTGGCAGTGGGCGTGGCACAGAACGGAGCGGCAGAGCAGAGCGGGCACACCTGTAATCCATCGTCATTACCCAACTGCTTATAATCCCTTGGTCACCAGTTCTCCGGTTACCAGATCACCCGGATGTCTCCCGTGCTTGTTTCCTGTCCCCTCCGATCTGCTCCTGTTTCCCGTTCCTGTCCCTGCTCTTTTTTGTGATGCCGTTCCGTTCTCTGCCGTTGGTACGTGAACGTGTTTTTGCACTTTTGTTTGGCTGTGATTTTGTGTTTTCTCTTACCGGACGTTCCAGCCCGTCCACCCCTCAGTACCGTTTTAGAGTGTTTTTTGTTCTCTATTCTGTTTCCTGGCTCTGTCTGCGCGTGTTCGGGGTCTTCTCTGCTCGTTAGCCCTACGGGACGCTACAATTCATGTGCTACAGCTACGACGGAAATAAAATGCTAACGGGGGTAACTCACAGCTGTATAATCCATGTTATTTTATTTTGTCCAAATATGGCAACCTTTTAACCTCCACGCTCTCTGCAGGCCGAGCTCATGTATTACACACACACACACACATGGGAAGGATCAACTGCAGGATACGCACGCTGTCACGGTACGCCGTCAATGGAGACACACACACACAGGGAAATGGACACTGTCTGATTTCTGAATCATTAGATCTGCGATGTCTGATAACGCTGGCTTTCTGTCAGCAGGTGTCTTTAAAGACACCAACGTCTTGCTATAAGGCCAAAGACTGGCACAGATATTTCATGTAAGTGTTTTAGAACTGCATTAAAAAGGGTATCATATGTGACCTTTAATTTTTCAGATAAGATGCAGACTTTCATACGTAGCCACCAATCTAAATAAAATAGTAACCCCAAAGAGGTGAAAGAAATCAGAGAGGCAGAAGAAGATGCTCATTGAGAATAAAGGGAATTTACGATGGGTCAAAAACCCCAAAAAGATGGATTCTGCTCACACGTTAAACCCAATTTTAGTTTCAGTTTGCAAACAAGGCCCTGAATAACGAGACCTAAATAGGTCTATATTGTGACTGCAATTCTTTGGGACAATGCAAAACCCTGCTACCAAGCTTCATCAAAATTCAAACGATAATAAATGTGTAATGGATGTAAATAGTGTGTGTGCGTGTATGGGGGTGGGGGGAACTGAAATGTTCAATGTTTTCAACGTGAAAAAAGAGAAAAAAAGAAAAAGAAAAGAACATTCTGGAAGTCCAGATCCACTCCAAGATTTAATGGCAAGTCGCTGCCACCAAGTTTCAGGAAAATCTGTCGAGTACTTTTTTGTGAAATCTTCATGACAGACACTTAACCTCCTTGGCAGAGATCATTTCAAAATGCGTTCAGCATCCCCACGAACAACCCAGAACACGGCTACAGCATTTTCATTTCTCAATCTGTTTAGCACAGCGTGCCGTCACGCTCCTTCGGATTTGAAGCCAGAACCTCGCCACTCCTGGGCCTCTGCTTTCTACACAGCCGAATTCTTTAGGAAGGTTTTATACAGTGGATTTAATCTGAGTCATTTCATAGTTTCAATCAGCAATTTATCATTTGTACTGAAAGAACTTTCCAGAAAACAACTCAAAATAGCAGGACGATCATTTGGGGAATCTTTAAAGAAAACACCTTCACCAAGGCTGCTAAGAATAAAACATCCAACGTGCTTCGTTCTGGACCCGGAGCACATCCAGACATCTCAAACGTCAAGAACAAAACCGCGTTTTTGACATTTTTTTGTGTCTAACCCTGAAATAACAAACTAATGAACCTCCTAACAACTTATCCATAAAGTGGTGCGAATGAGGTCGATTTAATCAGATGAAGCCATCAGTAGCTCGCAACAGGGATTAAAAGTGTCACAATTAGGAAAAAGCTGTTGATCCTTGTAACATAATTAGAACAACCTTAAAGGGTTCCAGGAACCACGAATAATAACGCGCTAAATGCTGCCTTCAAATCCACCCCCCAAAAAATAAGAGCTTCCTTAAAAGAGCCCTGAAACCTGAAGCAAAAAAGGAAAATGTCAATGTTGAACCTGAGCCTAAGCAACCGAAGCCCCGGGAGAAGCCGGTGAACCAGGATTACTAAACCCCCCTAATCCACAAAACGGATAGACAAGATCCATTACAGGCTGGAGGAAGCAAGACAATGAGAATTGATAAAGATTACTGAATTTACCTGGTCTTGCCTGTGAACACCTGCTGCTTTAGGTTTGGTCACAGACAAGGACCATGAATGGACTGACGGAACTCAGACAGAGAGTAAAGACGAACAGCTTTAACAGCGGTCGATGCTTTATTCTCAAAGTAGTACAGGCCAGAGTCGATTTGATCTTCAAGGGAATTTACTGCAGTGAAATTTGGAATGAAATTTATAGTCATGTGAGGGAGAGGACTTCAGGTACCTCGGGTCAACAGAGCAGAGCGATGGAGAGAATGTGGAAAGGAGGAGAAGAATCGGGGGGAGGAAAGTATCAGGTGTGCTCTGTGATAGGACGAAGGGACAGGTCTACAAGACAGTGGTGAGGACAGCCATGATGGACGGCTTAGAGACAGTGGTGAGGACAGCCATGATGGACGGCTTAGAGACAGTGGTGAGGACAGACACGATGGATGGCTTAGAGACAGTGGTGAGGACAGACATGATGGACGGCTTAGAGACAGTGGTGAGGACAGCCATGATGGACGGCTTAGAGACAGTGTCTCTGAGGAAAAGACAGGAGGCGGAGCTAGAAGTGGAGGAGATGAAGATGCTGAGGTTCTCTTTGGGAGTGTCCAGGTTGGACAGGATTAGAAATGAGACAATAAGAGGGACAGTGAAGGTTAGACATTTTGGAGACAAGGTCAGAGAGACCAGACTTTGATGGTTTGGACATGTCCAGAGGAGAGACAGGGACTATATCGGTAGAAGGATGCTGAGGATGGAACTGCAGGGAACAGGACTAGAGGACGACCCAGGAGAAGAGACATGGACGCAGTGAGGGAGGACATGAGAGTGGCTGGTGTTGGGGAGGACGATGCAAAGGACAGGACTAGAGGACGACCCAGGAGAAGAGACATGGACGTAGTGAGGGAGGACATGCTTTATGCTAACAAAACACTGGAAAGATGGCGGCTTTGGATAAAAACTTCAAAAGAAAATAAACAAGGAGAGTAGAAGCTTCCATCTTTTCAGTGCCAGCCAGCAGGAAGGAAGACGATTATTAGTACACGAAGACTCGAGTAAACAGCAAACAATGCAGTAATAGCTTCTGATCAATGCACGGCTACAGTGTTAGCGCCAGCTTAATGAATTCTCCCAAGTATTGCTCATCTTAATTAGTTTAATAACGTTTCATTAGCGGCCGCGCTACAAGCTGACTACATCAAGAGTGGCTGTAACAAGAAGAAGAAGAAGGACAAGGAGGAGGGGCAGAATGAAAAACAGGTGGACCAAAGGAGAGAAGGAAACTCTTTTTTGTTTTTTGTTTTTAACTTTTTATTTGTATTTTTCAAATTTACAAAAATTGAAAGAATATCAACAAGAAACAGGACAACTACAACAACAACAAAAATATATATATACAGTAGTCTCGATATAATGCGGTTCATCTTCTGTGACTGCGCTGCTTCGCAGAGTGTTTTAATGCAATTTTTCAGATTTTCTTTTTTGCACTTGAACGCGCCTTGAAGCGGTGCAAGGACGAAGGGGCGCGGTCGGAGGAACTGTGAAATCGCTATAAATAATTTCTCATGTGTTAAAATTAAATTTGTTATTTCTAAAAGCTATCATGTTTATTTGTTAAGCGTTTGTTTAATAGCGCTCTTCTTCTCTGTGTAAAAAGAGGCTTTTATTTTGTAGGAGCATAAACGTCACGTCCCTTTTGGGTTTTGTTTCTTCCTGTTGATACATGTAGCCGCTGCCGTTCCGCTGTGCTAAGCTATCCAATAAAGCAGCATGAGAGGCTAAAGACAGCACGAGTAGAATATTTGTTCTTCTGCACTCCAAGCGGCTCTTTCCTCGACCTGCACGCCTTAACATTATTAACAGGAAAACGTTTACTGTACGTACTATATATTTATATTTCTCAAACAAATGTTTAGTTCTGAAAAGGTTTTGATCTTTGGTTTCATTCTATAATACTGAAACAATCTATTTAGATTAATGCCTGCCTGTTAAACGTGTATAAAGTGTGTGGTGAGGGGATTTACAGCCTTAAAACATTTATGTACATGTATAATAATTAAAAATAAAGATCACTACATTGCGGATTTCACTTATTGCGGGTTATTTTTAGAACGTAAATGAGGGACTACTGTATACATATGTGTATCCACACACATACCTACACATTATTACATATACACAGAGAAGGAAACTATTTTAATTAATTATTTATTTAGGAATTATGTTAGTGGTCAAATTTAAGCGCATTAAAATACAACAAAGTGATAATTGATAATATCTGAACTCACAATTCATTATTATCCGTGTGTGTGTGTGTGCATGTGTGTGTGTGTAAAACAGAAAATATAGTTGTTCTAAAATCACTGAAACCCCCCATAATCTCTTTTTACACACACATATAGATGTATATATTTTACATTCTTCATTGTGTTATTTATCTTTCATTTGGGTTCCGACGCCAAAAGGTATTGATCGGCTGAGCATCAATGCCTTTGATTGCTTTTGTTTCCTGTCATATTGTTTTCCGTCTGATCAAGCTTCCTCACTTTGACGCTATTTGAGATTTAGACATGGAGGACGATGTGGCTGCTGCGAGGGGCCGACGCTGAGAAAGGACGCAGCACGGCGGAGCTGTACTCGGTCCAAAGCCGCCCTTTCAGAGAGCCGAGTCTTTCTCCGCGTGACAGGAGACACGCGGAAGACGAGACCTGCTGTGACGTCCATAAAGAGTCCATTTTCATAAAGTACGCGACGAACAGCATGGACGGCGAGGGAGAAGAACGAGAACAGAGACGAGAAAGTGAAGTGGGAAGGGGGGGGGGGCAAAGATGGATAGAAGATGGAGTAAACTCCCTCTTCCTGCATTCTGTGTGTGTGTGTTGATGGGGGAGGGTTCCACTGTGCAGACATGAATCATTCTGAGCGATTCAAGCGTTTCCATGACACTGCCGGGCACCGATCCAAAGGTTTCTACAAAGTCTGAAAGGTACTGACACACACACACACACACACACACGCACTGTGCATGATCCCACCAGCACCGAATGTGAATTGATCTCCGTGTGTATTCATGGGCTCGTCTTCCCGTGTGAGGCGCAGCGTTTTCGGGGATCAGCATTAATTTAACAGACGATGGCCGATGAGTCCTTCTGTCCCAGCAGGCGGCGGATTCTTGGCACGGCAGCGAGTGAATACATCAAACGACAGATGAACGTATACGAGGGACGAGAACGACTCAAGAGACGCAGCATCCAGCTCACATCTGTCGGCCTCCACCTCCAGCCACATCGGAGCTGCTGATTGGACCCCAACTTTATTGACCTTTCAATCCTTCATGGGTTATTCTTTATGTTTGAGGGTTGCTTGCTTTTATACATGAAAAAATATATTTCAATCCTCATTGAAATTCATCTTGACATTTTTTTTTCTTAAAGACACACAAGGACGGTTCTTAAAATTGTGTCGCAAGGTGTGTTTTTCTGATTGTAAATTTGATGGATGTGACACACACAGTTTCTGCTTTATTAGGGAACAGATAAGAAACCATTGTGTAGTAATCAGGTTATTACTAAATAATGTTCTATTGGTGTTTTCTTAAATTCCAAATGTTTATGATGACGATGCAAACTTGATGGCGCTGTGGGAGTTAAATGTCTTGGTGAAGTGCATCCTAAAGCTGCAGTGCATTCTGGTCCGCCAGCATCTACTGGCTTATTTACTATTCGTCCTGAATTACAGAATCTGAACTCAGCATGGAATTTAACCCAAAGAAATTCCAGCGGCAACTAGACTAAAGAAAAAGAAAAAGAACACAATCTTGTGTGCTTAGTTAGATTAGCCTAAGCCCCGCCCATTTGCAAAGTTTCGTAAGCATCAGTAAATAAATTACAATAACTACATTTTAAAATCCTTCATTTGCCTCTCCCCGTGGCTACAGAAAACCATTTATTGTTATATTATTTTAAGTTATATATTTGTGTATTTTTTGGTGTAATTACACTTCCAGTCCAATCAAATAGTCAGTAAAAAAACATGGATTCGAAACCCTGGTGAGGTTTTGATACATCAAGATTATTGTTAATACATCTTTTTTTTTAATTAGATAATTTTGTTTAAAAAAGGATTTTAAGAATTTCTGTAAAAATGTGAGCAAAGCACTAAAGTGGAATCTACATCACATAAATAAATAAATTAAAATGATAACGTATTATTATGAAGGCGCTTGATTTGTAGATTTTGTTTGGTTTATCGCAGCAATCTGTCGTTTCCAGCCCACACAGGCTTGCAAGAAAACAAGTACAGTAGTCCCTCATTTACGTTCCAAAAACAACCCGCAATAAGTGAAATCCGCAATGTAGTGATCTTTATTTTTTTATTATTATACATGTACATAAATGTTTTAAGGCTGTAAAACCCCTCACCACACACTTTATACACGTTTAACAGGCAGGCATTAATCTAAATAGATTGTTTCAGTATTATAGAATGAAACCAAAGATCAAAACCTTTTCAGAACTAAACATTTGTTTGAGAAATATAAATATATAGTACGTACAGTAAACGTTTTCCTGTTAATAATGTTAAGGCGTGCAGGTCGAGGAAAGAGCCGCTTGGAGTGCAGAAGAACAAATATTCTACTCGTGCTGTCTTTAGCCTCTCATGCTGCTTTACTGGATAGCTTAGCACAGCGGAACGGCTACATGTATCAACAGGAAGAAACAAAACCCAAAAGGGACGTGACGTTTATGCTCCTACAAAATAAAAGCCTCTTTTTACACAGAGAATAAAACAAACGCTTAACAAATAAACATGATAGCTTTTAGAAATAATGAATTTAATTTTAATGATCAACCTACGAGGTTGAACACATGAGAAGTGATTAATAGCGACTCGCGCGTATTTCACAGTTCCTCCGACCGCGCCTTCGTCCTTGCACCGCTTCAAGGCGCGTTCAAGTGCAAAAAATAAAATCTGAAAAATTGGATATAAAACTCCGCGAAGCAGCGAAGTCGCGGAAGATGAACCGCATTATATCGAGGGACTACTGTACACAGCTTCAATGGTGCGTTAAACAAAAACAACATCAACATCAAAACTAAAATCATAAAGTCTTCAAGCTGAAAGAAAAGATCATTTGTTTCAATCTCTGAAAATCAGGCGCTGAAACAAGCCGGCTGTTAAACAGTCATCCGGCGAAAACATACATGTTCCAGGGCCGATTTCCTCGTCATCGGAAAAACAAAATGCTTACAGGTTGTTTTGTGTCTTGCACAAACCCTCAAGCTAATCCCAAACTAACTATTAACTATCTTCAAACCGGCTCTGAGTTGGCAATTTAGCATATTTTGAAGGAGAGTCAAAATAATAATAATAAAAATTCCTTTGAACATTTCCTTCAGTCAAGTAACATCATTTAAATGTAAATATAGATATTTTTATAAGGAAGTATAGATATATATTCCCAATATTCATTCTACTACTGATTAATTTAACTATTTTATCTCCACAATCCCACATTTTTTCGTAATGAATCTGAAAAACTCAACGGACTTGACCTTCAGAAGAAGATTCATGAATCCGATCTGTGATGGAAGGAAAAATAAATATAAACACGCACAAGATGTTTTTATGGATATTTTGTCATGCGGCTGTGAAGTCAATGAATTCAAATTCTGGGGCGGCCATGACACTTGTTCCGACTTCATTTGAATGAGACCCAAAGAATGGCGCCCCACCTTCCTCACCTTCACCATTCCCCACTCTTCGGCCCCCATCAGATCAAACACTCTCATCCAGCCCTCCCCCACCCAGGGATCAATAGAAAAATAACACAAACAGCAACAACAACCACGAGGCGACTAACGGGGCCACGTCAACAAACCGTGTGAACAGCGGGACTCCAACCGGAGCCCGACGGAGCGGAATATTCCTGAGCGGAAAGCATCCTTTGCTTTGGGTGAAAACGTTGGAGATTTGTGTGTGTGTGTGTGTGTGTGTGTGTGTGTGTGTGTGTGTGTGTGTGTGTGTGTGTGTGTGTGTGAGTGTGTGTGTGTGTGAGTGTGTGTGTGTGTGTGTGAGTGTGTGTGCGTGTGTGCGTGTGTGTGTGTGTGTGTGTGTGTGTGTGTGAGTGTGTGTGTGTGTGAGTGTGTGTGTGTGTGCGTGTGTGTGTGTGTGCGTGTGTGTGTGTGTGTGTGCGTGTGAGTGTGTGTGTGTGCGTTGTTCTCAGACAAAACAGGGCTGCTGAAATGCGGCAGGCACTGCAGATTTTTGTTGGCGTGCTGACAACGGCGTGCCGGTGCCAAGCCCCGACGGCGAAAACGACTAAAAGACGCATAAGGCTGGCATTAGAGCCCCAAATCCCCCCCCCCCCACACCCTTCCTTCTCTTTTCCCGCTCCGTGGCACGCCGTTTACTTTGGTTGGGGTCTGACTCGATTTGGCGGCGTTCGCGTGAATTTATGTCACTCTGATCTGATGGGGGGGGGGGGGGGGGGGGGTGTTGCACCTGAATCACCTCACCGGGTTCCGTGGATCCACCTGGTTGACGTGATTTGTCTGTTCTGGTTTGGACAGGACACCTTCACCCTCTCGTCCTCCTTCAGTACGTGTGGCAGGAAGAGCTTTTTGGCGGATGAAGCTTTTTGTTTTTTGGGGTTCTAGATTTTACATTTGCATATCTGCTGTCTTTGTCTTGAGGATTTTCAGGCAACACTTCCACAAAAAACCCCTCGGACACAATAGCTTGTGGAGTCACATCCACGAGGCACGGAGCCCACGTTCCTCCTAAAGCCTAGAACAAATGAAGGGGAACAACATACTCCAATTACGCTCCCGAGACAATAAAACACAGCGAAAAACATTCAGGATTAGCTCAAACTAAAGCCCGTCTCCGTGTTTGGAGTCCATTATCGATGGAACAATATTTCACCGCATGGCAAACAAAGGCAGGATGCAACAACGGCGGCTGCAAACTGCGTTGGGGGCATTGTTCGACCGCTAATGTTGAATTAAAAAGGTTCTTAGAGGTGGATTTAACACGTCTCCTCTTGTGCTCGGGTTGAGGCGGCGGGAAAATGACGCGGGGAGACAAAGAGACGCGGCAGCGGCGAGAGAAAAGGTGTGAAATTCTGAATTAGCAGCACAATATGGACGTATTAAAGTGCAGCACAATGAGCAGCAAGAGCGCCGCGGCACGCCCAAATAAAGACGTTCAGGCTCACAAGTTGTTTTTGATGTCGCACGGGAACAAGGCGGGGAACAAAGCGCATGTTTAACACCAGCGTGCCTCATTTTCATGGTCTAAAAAGACGACGTCTGAATCTCGGACGAGCCACTAGCACCTCCAGAATAAAGGCAACTTAACCCTTTCATGCCTGTTGCCATCAATCAGTCAATAAATGCCGCTTCACACGGTCTCAGGCCGTTTCACTAATCGATCAATCGTCTGCGTCTCGGTAAACGGGTGTCAGTGCTGATTGGGTAAGAACAGCAATAATTATTCAAATGATTGATGATTATCTTTCTGTCTGCATGATGAGCGCAGAAGTCGATGATATCTCCAGTCATAGAAACAGTCTCAGTGTCTGTCTGCTGGAGGAAGAGGAGGAGGAGGAGGGTGGACCGAGGGGAGATGGATGGTGGGTCAGGTGCTGTCAGACTGGAGGGGTCAGAGGTCAAAGGATCCTGTGGTTCAGCATCACACTCTGATTTTCTCCTGTCCTGTCACTGTCATGGCTGTCTGGCTCTGATGACTTCTCCTCCTCCTCCGCCCCCCCCCCCCCCCCCCCCCCCACCCTTTTTTCTTTCCCCTTTCTTTCAGACGTTTGTCTTGTTTTATTCCCTTTACGTTGGACTCACAAATCCAGTTCTGTTGGGTCTATTGAGCTCGTTCCATCAACACAAATCAACTTCCTGTACTTGTTCTGACCCGTCTGAGACAGAAAGCCGATTTTACTGGCATATGAACTGTTCTGAAAACTGTGGAGTCGTGTAAAACCTCCGCTCATTCTTGTTCTAATTATTTGACAGTTGGTCAGATTCTTCGTTTGCAGAGGACGAGCTGGCTCCGATCGATTGATTGGTTCTGTCACAGCTGAATATATATAATATCCTCCTGCTCCTCCCCCTCCCCCGTTTCCCCTCCCCTGCCAGCCCTGACAGACCCATACATCCTCTCTCTCCCCCCGGACTCCTAACTTGACGCCTGCATTTAGACAATGTGGTGGCGTTTCAACACCTGGAGGGCGTCGCTCCATCCCGTCGCTGATGTGCGCCGTGCCATTTCAGCGTGACCACCGGGCTGCGGGATAAGCACAGCTCTGCTCCCGCACACACACACACACACACACACACACACACCGCTCAGGAGCAGGCGATCATCACAGCAGGGCAAGCCCCGCCCGACACGCGAGAGAAGAGGAGGGAGGGAATAGATGGGAGGAGAGACGAGCCTAAACGATGACACGGCCGCCACCTGCTTTTTATCAGACAAGAACGGAAATATTAAAAGTTGTAGAAGAGAAACTCTGCGCTGCGGCCTTGATGAGGCGAAACACGCTGACCACAGGTCAGCCGTTAAGATGAGGGCGAGCAGCTCTAAGATTCTGAATGAAATAAAATCAGTCTTTCCCAGCAGCCATTGCTGCAATGATCCCGGACTATCTGAGACGGTCTCTTATGAAAGCTTGAAGCTGCGTCCAATGAAACTCACGTTCTGTGAAAACTGGGCGCTAAAAGTGGCTTTTTTAAATCTCGCCAACAATTTAAAAGGCAGAGAACGTTCATTCGCGACCTACAGATCATGGGGTCGATGACGCCATGACAACGAATGAGACACTGGCCTGGACTACCCATGAAGGCTTTCAGTGTGTGGCCTGGAACCTGCCCCACGGCGCGGCGTTCACATGGCACTGCCCTGGAAGCGTGGGACAAGGAGGAAAAGCTGCCATTTTAACCCTCGTCTGCTGCCATGGAAACCAACGAACGGGGGTACATGAAGGCAGCGATGGAGAGGGAAAGTTGCTTGTTGCACTTCTTCTTGCCTTCAGGTCTGTCTTTATTTAAAACCTTTTGCTGCCCCATCATAATTTGTGTTATTGATCAACTTTTATTATATGCTTTTGACATTTATTGGAGGTTTTATCAAATAATAAACGTGTTGAAAAGAGCAGGAATTAATTATTTCTTGACATTATTATATTTATTGATTTAAATAAATGATCGACTGCTTTCTGTTTTGTTTAAAAATGTAATACATTTGCAAAAAATGTCCCTAATCAATAAAAAATATGCCTTTCTGCCATACAGCCCCGACTCTGTGGAATTCCCTCCCCGATCAATTGAGAGCACCTCAGTCAATTCATTTTAAACCTGGACGTCAAATCTACCTTTTTAGAACATTTTAGTTTCCGTAATTTCTTAGGTCTGTTTTTTATGCCTTGCCTATTTCTATTTTTATTGATGCTTACTTTGTTTTGTAACTTGTTTTATTTTACCATGTGGCATTTGAGGTTCCGTGTCATATAAAGTGCGTTATAAATAAAATGTAGTATTATTATTATTAGATTAAAAGGTCGCTGGACTCATTGCTAAATGATGAACTATTTTCTAACATACTGAGGTTAAAATATGGGGGCTTGTTTAATTTTCGCAATTAATCAGATTCAAACAAATTGTTCATAGAAATATGTCAAGTAGGATGATAAAGAATTATCAATGAATTTAGTAATCAATTGTGTCTGATTGATCACCTCTTTTTGGGTTCTTTATGTAAATTCTTCTTTTCTCATTTATTCATGTGCTCAAACAGATCCCCAGCCAGCTCCCCGTCTCCTATAATTATACTGTGTGTGTGTCTGTGTGTGTGTGTGTGTGTGTGTGTGTGTGTACTGGGGAAGAAGGTGATTGGTTGGCAACAGCTGGAGGGAAAAGGGAACACAGCTGCGAGGAGAGGAGAGGAGAGGAGAGGAGAGGAGAGGAGAGGAGAGGAGAGGAGAGGAGAGGAGAGGAGAGGAGAGGAGAGGAGAGGAGAGGAGGGGAGAGGAGAGGAGAGGAGAGGATTTAGGATTTAGGATTTGTTCTTCTATATTAGTTTAGATTATTTAAAAAAGAAGAGAAACATAAATTTGTCTATTATTCATTCATTCATCCGAAATAATAATGTTATCCCACTAACACCAGTAAATATGGCCAGTAGAAATGATGACATCATGCTGGACCCCATCAAACATACTTCAGAACTTGCAGGTTATTTTATCTGATCTATTTATCTGATCAGGTGCGCCGGTTTACCCACAATGCCTTACACGTCATTTATTTCTGACATGAGACACGTTCCTGTCCACACACACACACACGGGAGTATCGGCCTCGTCTCCAGCTCTGTCTGTTTTACATAGCTGCTGTCCAATCCACAGGCGCACATCTGTATCGGACACATTGATTGGTTATGACCGCACCCACCAGAGCCAATAGGAGTACTCAATTCAGACGCACGACTCTAGACATCATGAGCAAACATGGCAACCGAACACTGATGGACAAACGAACGCAGAGTTTTGGTTGATGGTGTGCAAAAGTGAGATGAAACACACTTTTGCAACTTTCTAACGTCACGTTTGAGTATCCGACCCACAGAATGCAGCAGCGGCAGGCTCAAACGCTGCTGCAGCCGTGAGAGGGAACAAACCACAGCTTGTCTCATCGACATGGAGCAGAAAAAGGGATTCAAAGGGCAAAGATACGATTGTTGTTATTGCTAAATCGTGTAAAATGTGGTTCAATTACAATGTTTGCAAAATGACCATCACCTAAAACAAATCCTCTCCAGGAGAGGCCCACAATATAAAACATATGCATTATATGTATATCTGATTGACATGTGCGTCAACGTTGACGGAGCAAGAATGGACACGTTGCCAGCCGTGGAAAACACAAAAGGTCCAATTCAGAAAGTCAAAATGTGCAACTGCTCATCGCCATTAATGCATGTGCACCATTTGGTGGAGCTGGAACGCGTAGCTGTGAAATATCCTCCGAACACCAAACTGGGTACGAGTGGACAGATGGACAGAGCGATGACTTCATCGCCGTCAGAACACAGAGCCGTGCACCGATCGGCAGAAGGATGTGCCGCCTCTCACATTAACACACAATCACTGACGCTTGTTCTGCCTTTGTTTCTGCTTCTCATTCATTTCACTCGGCGGAGGGGAGGCAGGAAGGATGAGCAGCGAAGGAGGAAGAGGAGAGATCCTCTTCCTGCATTCAGCTCCTCTGTCTTGCTTCTGATAATGAACCTGATGATTGATGGGAACAATGCCAGAGATAACGGAGGCATACTGGGAGAAAGGGAAATATCCATAAAAGATGGTTTCTCTATTTTGAAAAACGTAAATAAATCTGCTCCCTGATTGGCTGCAGGGAGAAGGCTTTAATCGAACAACAGCGATGATAACCATCATGATCATCATCAAGCAATCATTAATGGGTTAAAATCATCATCATCATGATCATCCTCCTTCATCTTAGCAGTAGTAGTAGCAGTAGTAATAGCAGTAGTAGTAGTAAATAGTAGCAGTATGAGGAAGAGAAGTTTTGTTACAATTGTTGTTTTATTCGTAGTATTATTATATTATATTATCAAAAATAAAATAAAATAAAATATAATATAATATAATATAATATAATGTTATATTATATCACATTATATAATATCATATAACATTATATTCCATTGTAATATAAAATACTATTATATGATATTATAATATAAAATAATATTCTATTCTGTAATGTTATAGGATACAGTACGATAGGATAAAATAAGAGCGTTTTCGCCTCACAGCGAGAAGGCCGCAGGTTCAAATCCTATCTGTGCGGAGGTTGTATGTTCTCATTGTGTGAGAACTCCACATTGATTACTCCAGATTGTCTGTAGTGTGTGAGTGGTTGTCGGTCCCTGTGTGGCCCCAGGGAGCCCCCCCGGCCTCTCGCCCATTGCAAGCTGGGATAGGCCGACTCCCGTCACCCGCAAAGCGGAAAGAAGCAGCCAAGATGGAGGAGATATAATACAAGATAATATGGCAGCCATGAACATTTACTTATAAACAACCAGCAGCATGAGCCTTCATTTGCCGCGCCCTTTACCTGATAAGGTGTTCTACTCCTTTAAAGCCTGTTCACGCCCCCTGCAGGGTGCTCTGGAAGGAGGCCTGAATGAATGGTTCTGAATGCCCACCTACACCTACAGACTTGCTCAGTAACAGGGTTTGCATCCTGTTACTGAATGCTGATTAGCCAGTTCAGGACATGGAAAAGAACACCTGTCCTGAAAGTTGCAGGAAGTCTATAGAGATTGTTAAATTGATGGAACATTTCTAAATGAAAACCGTAATGTTTTTTCTTTAGATCCGAATATCCATGCATCCATTTTAGCTTCAAGTAGATCTGGTTACTATAATAGCAGAATATCTCAGCTGGAGGTATTTCACAGCAATTTAATTCACTAAATATTATCTTCCAGACTCTGATGCTAAAGCTTTTACTTGACTTTAATGAAAATCCATCCATCCATCCATCCATCCATCCATCATCCATCCATCCATCATCCATTTTCTTGACCGCTTTATCCGTAATCCGACCGCGGGTCACGCTGGAGCCAATCCCAGCATGTGTACAGGCGAGAGGCGGGGTACACCTGGACAAGCCGCCAGTTCATCGCAGGGCCACAATCCAGCCATGTCATTGGTTATTTCAATCCAAAACATTTATAGTTCAATCATCTTTAGAGAAGCTGCGGTCCGTTGATCGTCTTTGTATATTTCAGGGTGTTCTCTGTTTACTAACGACCAGCTCACAGTCTACTGCTGTGTATACCGTAAGAGCAGATTTAATCCACCAATCAGATCGCGTCAATGAAGCTATCCGGAAGTGACCTCGGCACAACAGCACTGTGTGTGTGTGTGTGTGTGCAGTGTGCGTGTCAGGCAGTGTGTGTTGGGAGCATGTTCGTGCTGAATGTGCTTCATGATCTCTCATCCCACAGCCGCAAGCATCAGCAGCCATCATCCAACACACACACACACACACACACACACGCACATGCACACACACGCACACGCACACGCACACGCACACGCACACGCACACACACACGCACACGCACACACACACACACACGCACATGCACACACACGCACACGCACACGCACACGCACACGCACACGCACACGCACACGCACGCACACGCACACG
>NC_090915.1:623800-628800 GCF_040956055.1 Brachionichthys hirsutus | reverse complement strand
ATACAGACAGCACTTTACAGGGATTATCCTGCTTTATCCTGAACAAGCGTCTAATCTGCAGAGTTTATTCTTCCTGCGGCTTAATCTGCACCCTCTTTGTTGCCTGCTGAAGGGGAAGTCGCCGCTGTGTCAGCAGGACTCTTCCAACTGAAACCTTCAGTTTATTTCAGAAAGGCTTTACCTGATAGAGTCAAGTCACTTTTATTTAAACAGCCCACAATGACACATCATAGCGGCTCGGTGCACGGTCACGTGGGGGACCCTCTGTCCTGAGACCCTCCGTTTATGTGAGGGGAAACGGATGCAGAATGAAGATGAAAGTGTCTCCCAGGATCTATCGATCACCTTGTGAGTGCCTTTGATGCTGCAGGACTAAGACACCAGAAGCTGAACCTGATCCAGGAGGGAGAACGCCGCCACAGCGACGGACGCAACAACCACATGTTTGGGACCCAGCAGGCCATCGGGAGCAGCCCTGCTCATCCAGCCGGCATCATGTCGGTGAATATTGTTATTACACAAGCTGCTGAAGGGTGAAGAGTAAAAGATCACTATTATCTGTGTTCAGGTGCCAAACTGTTACCATCATCGGGAACACACACACACACACACACACTCAGAGTAGCTCTGCGTTTTCACAGGTGTACAGAAATATCCCTCAGACACACGTCTCAACCCTCAATTTACTTTAACTGAACTTCAAAGACTTTTCTTTCCGTTAAATGTGAAGCCGCTAACGCTCACATTTCTGGAGACGCTGGCGGAGGAGGTGGAGTTGGAGCCATCTACAACGCAGAACTCCAGATTAACCCCAAACCCAAATGAAAGCTTATTTCAGTCTTATTCTTAGTCTGTCACTCCCAACATGGAAATCAAGCCAGCCAGTAATGTTTACTGTAGTTTACCGTTCCTGGTCCCATACTCTGATTTTATATCTTTTAACAAGCTTAGTTCTGAAAACAGATTATTACACTCATTTGGCTTCTCCCATCAAATGAAAGAACCCTCCCACAGCATTAATCACATTTTAGATATGGTTCTCACATGTTGTATTGATATTGATCAATTCATTGTGTTTCCACTGAACCCTTTTGTATCAGACCACAAATTGATCACTTTGTATTATCCGGGGGGGTCGCGGGGGCAGCAGCCTAAGCAGGGAAGCCCAGACTTCCCTCTCCCCGGCCACTTCCTCTAGCTCTTCCGGGGGGATCCCGAGGCGTTCCCAGGCCAGCAGAGAGACATAGTCTCTCCAGCGTGTCCTGGGTCTTCCCCGTGGTCTCCTCCCGGTGGGACGTGCCCTGAACACCCCCCCAGGGAGGCGTTCAGGAGGCATCCTGAATAGATGCCCGAGCCTCCTCATTCTGTATTGATCTGGCGAAATGAAATGAATTGAATGATATGAAAGTGAAGTCAATGAAGGAAGAGCAGCATAAACACATGATGTGTGATTAGCTTAACACTCACATCTGATAGTTATTTGGTTTCCTCCCCATTTATCTACAGGTGACATTATTTCCATCCATATACCTCAAACGTTACTGTTTAAAAGACAACTCTGAAGTAATTGGAACATTCCCGTTTTTAATAGTATCCCCTAAACCATGTTGTATTACAACAAGAACATCAACAGATCTATTTGATTCAGTCAACATATGGAAGATTTAAAAAAACAAAACATGTAGCATCTCAATGGAGGCCCTAAAGGGAAACTGCAAAAAAAAGCTATAAGTTTATGAGTGTATGAGCGCGAGCCTGTCCCCATATGCACCAGATTTTTACAGATCGCCTCATGTTCCTTTAGGGGTTTCATATATTTCAGTATTAAAATGTCATGTTGAGTTGTATATTTACAAATGTGTCATTTGAGACAACTCCCATGATCCCACACTGCATATGTTCTTTGTTTTATTATTGGCTTTTCTGTCATGACAGGAAATGAAGGTGAGCTTGTCTTTAAATGGTTCAGGCCCTCAGTCACAGACTAAGATGTATTCTGAGTAAGTTACTCGTGAGTATTTGTGTGTGAGATATTACTGACCTGATTATTCAGCCTTGACCTCGCTGCTCTGAGTCTTCAGGTGCGGTTATGATGCATAAAGTTATTGATTGATGGGTTGTATTCAGTTCAGGTTGTTGGTTCACTTTGAGTTTTCTAAGTCTGGTGTTGCAGATTGGCTCTTATACTAAGTCGGTTAAAGCGTGAGGCACCTGACAGCCAAAACCAGGAGGCAAAAATACCCAGTTGGGTATTTAGCATGCAGTCAGAAGGTCAGAAGCTTTCCCTCCTCCAGTGTTTCATCCTTCACCCGTTCCTTTGATTGATTATTTCTTTCTTTACCCGTTTCTGTTTTTAAATCTCTTTGCATACTTTTATGAATCTTTCTGCATCACCAATGATCTCTCTCTTTATTCTGTCTCTATCTCTCCAGTAATATTATTCTCAATCTCTCCTCCTCTGTTTACCTCTCTCTCTCTCTCTCTCTCTCGTTCACTCTCTCCATTTATCGGCCCTTTTTCTCCCTCCATCCGTCTGTCTCTACTTCTCTATTTTTCTCACACGTTACTCTTTCCCTCTCTCTATATATCCCCCTCGCTCCTCTATTTTATTATCTCTATCTCCCCCTCCCTCTCTCTTCTGTTTATCTGTCTCACTCTTTATTTTCTCTGTCTCTTCTTCTCCCTGTTTATCTGTCACTTTTTTAATCTTTCTCCTCTCTCTCTACTTCTATCCCTCACACTTTATTTTCTCTCCCTCTGCTCATCTGTCTCTTTATGCGTTCTCCCTGTCTCTCTCTCCCGCTCTCTCGCTCCTCCTCTCTTTATCTGTCTCTCTCACGCTGCCTGTCTTCCTTTCATCTCTCGCCATCTGCCCTGCTCCATCTCCATTTTCTTCTCACTTTTCACTCCATCCCTCTCTCTGACTCTTCTTGTCGCTCCCCCGCTCTCTCTCTCTCTCTGTACATCTCTCACCCTCCCTCTGTCTCCCCAAAAACTTGGCAGTGATCCCTGTCGCGTGTTTTTTCCACTTCTCGTTTGGGGGATTGGGAATAAATGTGATCCAATCTAGACCTCGGCTAAGAGACATGAATTTTCATTAATTACAACCTTGTCAGCAAAAGCATTATGGGAGCTGAATATGAAAATGCTAATGAGGAGGGCTCATTTGCATATTCTTCTTTGTTGGAATGTCATTAATTATTACGTTTTATGATGATGAATGCAGCTGTCGATGACTGGCCCTCCATGCCTAATTAGCGATCAGAAAATCCTCCAATCACAAACAAGTATAGGGGCCCCAAACTTTACTTTTCATTTCTCACACTCAGTCGCCGTTCTTACCGAAACATTCTCTTCTTTCACGTTAAATCAATATAACTATAAATAATGCTCATTATATTCCTCCCCTCCTCCTTAGCTTCTCTTTTTCTCTATTGCATATACAGTATTCTCCATCCTTTGCTCTTTCTCTCTCTTACGCTTCTTTTTGTATTCTTTTTTTAGGCCTACTTCCTGATTATTGATTTGATTTGGGTTGGAAGACAGAAAAAAAATGAATGTTTCTCCCACAACTGTCTTAAGGCTTAAGTAGTACTCGTCGAGGTAGTTAGAGTATTCCCTCGTACAGGTGGTCCTGACTTAAAGGCGGAGTTACGTTCTGAAGACCTTGTCGCTAAACGAAACCCCCGTTGAAGACAGACATGTTCCACATATTTAAAAGTGATTCCTTGTCCCTAAACACACACACATACCCGTCATAACTCCGAGGCGTTGTTTAGCGAGGACCAGCTGGAATTCCTGTTCCTCACAGGTCCCTCCTTTCGTTCTGACTTCTCATTTACTTCTGGTCTTTATTGAACCGGTTCCAGTCCTGTAGTTCAGGCGATGCCCCTTAGTTTCTCCTTCTTTGACATTTAACCCTTCCCTCGTGCTACTAGAATCTTTAGCCCCATCCTGTATGAGGAGCTGCTTTAGCCGGAAAGCTAATCCTTGTCTGAACTTTTGTTGGGACGCCATTAGCTGTATTTTGTCCTGTCCCTGCTAAATTCATCTTTGACATTTTTACTCCTGCAATAACGGCATCCATTAACAGCCTTTTAATGTAGCTCCTTCCTCCTTTGTTGCTTTTTGTTCCTGAAACTCAAGCCTGATAATTAGCCCTGATCTCTGGAGCGAATCACTTCTAGAGTTCTGTTATTGTGTTTATGTGGTCTCATTTTGTGGCAGCTGCTTAATCCTGACATCTCTGCCTTTATTGAGCTCATTTTAGTCCTTTAGTCCTTGCCGTTTCTTATAGTTCTGGATTTCATAAAATTAAAGGTCGCTGAAAGTTGCTTTAGTTTAGTTAATAATCACCTCAGCGAACTCGTATGGTGCTCCTTCCATCATTCTCTCTATTGTCTAAAAAGACTAACAATGAAGACTTAACAAATCCCCCCCCAAAAAAGCCCCTAACGAACCCCCCCACCTCACGTGGCTTAATGAATGCCAGGCTTAATTAGAGCGCCGTGATGTCAGAGGCATTAATTATCAGTTGGCTTCGTTTCAGAAAACACACTGTCGCTCTTTCTGTCTTTCCCTCTGTGTCTCTCTCTTCTTGCATGCCTGTTTCTTTATCTTTGTTTTAACTTCTCTCTTATTTGAGCTCAGATTTTGTTCTCGGGTTTGACTTGGAGCTTTCTTTTGAGAAGAAAGCCTCTTTTAGATTTACACTATTTTACGGCCTGATTCTAACTTACATGTCTGAATTGTGACGACATCAGTCAGAACAGTGAGGCTCCAACGCGCTCGGCTAATATGTGTGTGTGTGTGTGTGTGTGTGTGTGTGAATTTACCACAAGCACTAAGAATTTGTAATATCTTGCCCCATTCCGATAGCAAATGTGATCATTAATGTATTTTGCACAACCCCTCCGCGTTTTTCATGCGTGTCCTTCTTTCATTTCATTTCAAGTGTGTTAACTTTCCGACGCCTCTGAAACCATGGTGACGGAGAGGAG